>NC_045438.1:164528276-164642242 GCF_002776525.5 Piliocolobus tephrosceles | reverse complement strand
AGTTGTGTGTGTGTTGGATGTGTGTGCACACCCACCCTCTGTTGGGGTGGGTGGGGGTGGCAGGGGCAGACCTGTCCTGGTGGACACCTGGCGGTGGTGTGGAGGAGGCACTGCTGGGGACAGCCTCTGGCTGGGGCAGGAGGGCGGGCAGAGGCTGTGTACTCAGGGCATGGCGGTGGAAACAGAGGAGGGGGCCAGGACAGGGAACAGGAAGATGCAGGGACCTGGGAGAAGCCCACAGGCAGGGCTGTGAGATTGACTCGCCACTGTGCGGACCCTTCTGACCCAAGCAGGGAGTGCAGGAGGGGATGCGGGAGATGTCGGTGAGTTTGTTTTTTGCCTCTGCTGAGTTTGAGGCACTGAATATTTTTGCTCAAGAGAACTTGAAACTCAAGATTTTATTTAATTGTTTATTTAAAATGTCAAGAAAATACTAGTTAAAATACCATCTAGGAGAAATGAGTGGCAGGAAGAAATGTTTCAGGGGGACAGGAAGGGGCGACAGCATGGAGTGGCCTCCCCAACTGTGGGTCCCTGGAGAAGACAGGTTTCTCTGTGGTGGTGCAAACGCCGGGGAAGCTGAGCCAAACCTGAGAGAAATGCATTGTGCCCGAGCCTTTCCTTCCTGGAGACACGCTGCCGGGCACTGAGGCTGTGGGTGGCTGGCGCTTCTATTCATGGGCCTGCGGGGTGGTCGTTGTGAAGGACAGTGAGTGCTGGGGCCTTCCTCTAATGGAATTCTACATCTCGCCGTGTGCCGCTTTGTTCTACGCACAGAATTTCAGACAGAGCCTTTTGTGTCAGCTCTTTTCCCTCCAAATAAGTAGATCTATAAGTGGCAATTGCCAGCCACAGGAGAAATGGTTTCCAACTCCACCGCACCCCTCCCACTGCTGACAGCTAGTCAAGAAAAGCCACTTTTGTGTTGTTTTCTTTTTCCCACCACTAACATGTAATTTTCATGCAGCAGCTCAAGGTCCTTTCCAGGAAAACAAACTGAGATGAAATCAGCAAGGCTGTGTAACTACATGTATGACTAAATGCTGATAGACTCGGCATGTGCCAAGCGTTTGTTCATCTCACCCAAGGCTGCCTACCTGTGATGGAAATGTAGGTCTTTCTTGACTGCAAACGTGGTATTTGTTCAAGTGAACCCACTTCAGCCGACAGGAAGAAAATTCCAACTCATAACTGAACTCATCTACCTTTGAAGCCACAGTCACATCAATTCATTCATACTATTTTTACACGATTTCAGAGCATGTGCCTCTTATAAAGGGTGTGTGTGTGTTGTGTGTGTGTGAGAGAGAGTGGGTGTGTGTATAGAGTTTTATTCTTTATTCAGCCAAGGATTATTTATTTATTTATTTTTATATATTTTTTTGATGGAGTTTCGCTCTTACTGCCCAGGCCAGAATGCAATGGTGCAATCTTGGCTCACTGCATCCTCCACCTCCTGGGTTTGAGCGATTCTCCTGCCTCAGCCTCCCGAGTAGCTGGGATTACAGGTGTGCGTCACCACGCCTGGCTAATTTTTGTATTTTTAGTAGATATGGGTTTTCACCATATTGTTCAGGCTGGTCTCAAACTCCTGACCTCAGGTGATCCACCCGCCTCAGCCTCCCAAAGTGCTGAGATTACAGGTGTGAACCCCCGCACCCAGCCTACTTGATTTCTTGAACTTTCCACAGCTGGGGACACCAGCAGCCCTGTCCTGCCAAACCTGCTGAGATTTGCACGATCAACGTAAGGCCCCAAAATGCCCAGGACTGCAGACTATGACGTTATCCCTCTCTTCCTAGCAACAGTACACTGAACACTGGTCCCCACCAGCCCCTGATGGCCTCTGCCATTTAAAAATTAGCATGAAAGGCAATATTGCGGTATCTAACAAATTGCACTCATTCATATCCTGATTAATTCTATAAACTACTTTCCTGTGCTCTGCTTCAAATCCTGCATGTCCAAACCAGCCTGAAATTACTCAGGGTGTCTGCATTTGAAGGTAAACAGCGATGATTTCCTTCTTAAAGCACTAAGTAGGAATCCTTTGTGCCCTGCTTGGAAAAAGATCTCAACTTTGGCATGACCTGGAAAAATGCTGCATGTGATGTGCCAGCCTCTCCAAGGCTGCTCAGCAGGGGCAACAGTCTGCCCTTTGGCTGGTGGCAGACTCCTTCCAATGCTCTGGGTCCAGACCACACTGGTTTGGACTGTCCTGGAGGAGAGGAGGCATTAGGTAGAAAGCTTTCTTTCCCTACTGTCACGGACCCGGCAGGCTCCTGTGCCCAGAAGGCTGCCGCCCACCATTTTTGCTTATTGCCAGAGCTGCCTCACTGTTGCTGTGGGGGTGCTGAGCATCTGAATCTCATCTGCCAGGTACCAGGGCTGATTTGGCCAGGAAAGGGCCAAGCAGCACAGGTCGCTGTGGGCTGGCCCTGGGGATCTCCGCGGTAATGGTGCTGTCTGCTTCTGTTTGTTCTTACCTGAAACTATCAACACAAATAGAACTTATACCACAAAATATTTAACAATATGCCAGGCACGTGCACAGAAGGATTGGACTGGCCATTTGCTGACATGCTGGGGCAGGTACCCAAGCCCTCTGCTGTGACAAGGTCACCCTTTAAATGTGGGCTCATGGAGAGACCTAGGGGGGCTGGGGAGGGGTCAGGTGGCCAGTACCAACCGGTGTGAATGCACCACCGTATTTTCACTGTCTCCCTGGCCTTACTGGGTGGGACATGGGAAATTTCAGCCCTGACTCTTACCAGGGCGGAAAAAAGAGGTTTGCTGAGCAACTGGAATGATCCAGGAGTTTGACAAAGAGAAGATGCAGAGTAAGTGGAGCATGCTCTCACCTTTGTACACAGGTAGGGCGGAGGGATACGCCTGCCTTCCCTACCTGACACCGCAGGGCCAGTGCTGAGTGCGCACCCTACGCCCAGGGCCTCAGGTCCTGGACAGCACACAGCCCCGTTGCACTCAGCTGAAGCCAGAGGGAGGGTGAGCCAACCCGGAAAGGGTTCCTTCGGTGCACCTTTGGAAGGGGCCTTGAGCATCGGTGGGCCCAGCATCGAGAAAAGCAAGGAAGAACATTTCAGAGGGGCGGATCTCGTGGAGTGGAGACAGAACAGAGCGCACTGACCTGATGGTGTGTAGACTTGTCTACTCGGAGCATGAGGTGCCTGAGGTCGGGTGCACCAGAAGTAGACGCTGAGACATATATTCACAAGCAAGAGCTTTATCAAGAAATTAATCTTGGGGAGACCTACCTGTGAGAGAGTGGGGAGCAGGCTGGGGAAGGAGAGAGCGTCTCAAGGCTGCAAGCTTGGGTGGAAGTCCTGTGAAGGTGACATCAGCCCCACGCTGCAGGAGCCGTGGACCACAGAGTGTGCAGAGTCCCAGCTTCTGACACCAGCACCTGCCCTGGCAGTCAGTGTTAAAGGGCTCTGGGCGGGGAGTCTAAAAGAGGCAGGTGGGAGGAAGCAGAACGCCTGGCAACCCGGAGACCTGCTGGTGAGAGAAAAGCAAGGGAGAGAGAAAAGGAGAGTGAAAGCTCCATTTGTATGCAGCTTTCCTGCCAGGGTGGTGGGAAGCCAGGGTGCCGTTCTCCGACAGAGACCACAGGGATGAGCAGAGACTGGGGAGAAAAAATGATGATGCCAGTGTGGCATATGCAGATGTTGAGGTCTCTGGGACCCTGGAGCGAAGGCCGACACAGGGCGCTGGATGCAGGTGTGTGACTTAGGAGAGGCCTCAGGCCCCAGAGCAGCACAACCAGAGCCACAGCAATGAAGAGGCCCCTTGGATAGGATTTCTGTGGCTTCCCCAACCTCCCGGACACGCAGGGGCTCAGTGATTGAAGACAGCACCTCCAGGGAAGGGATGAAGCAGGTGTCACTCTCACACATTTGGAGGGACTGATCACAAGGGAAGTCATTAAATGGTACATTATTAACAGCTGGTATTTACCAAGCCCTTCCAATGTGCCCTGTGCCCTGCCCCATGCCAAGAAAGTCCTGTGTACATGATCCGATTGTACCCCCCAGGGGTGGGTCTACTACTGTTACTCAAACCCTACAGATGAGGAAAGTGAGGCATTGTCATCAAGGCCATATAGCAAATAAATGGATGAAACTTACTTTTTAATTTCCCAGTTTGATCAGTGATCCCAGATATCACTCCTTTAGGGAAGCATTTCTACAGTGGCATATCACACAAGTGTTTCTCTAGCTGTTTAGCTGCACCTCCTGCTCTTTAAACCTAGTAAACATTTGCCTGCCTGCAAACAGTTCATATCTCCAGCTTGTCCCAAGAGCTGGGCTGTTCAATCTCCCTACAGCAAATCTCCCTACACAATTATTTAAAAACCATTCATTTGGGGACATTTACTCCGCCCTTTTCACCACATGAGGCAATCTGGTTCATGGTATCTTGTAAACACTAGAAAAGAGCATTTTTACACATCTAAATGGCTCCTAAGTGCAGCCTGCATCAGCACAAACGTATACTGAGAGGCCTCCAACGTGGGTCTTTGCTGTGTACATCATTTTCTGAGCTGTGTGTGAGAAAAGCTTCCTCATCCCTCCAAAGGACAATGACCTGGCACTACCATTAGTTTTGTATAAACAAAACTATGTAGAAGGAAGATGTAGAAGAAAAATGGAGTAATTTCTGTATGGCACAACGGACGTGATACAATAAGGCTGTGGTGGCCTGTTAGAGAAATGTATGTGCTGTGAAGCTTGCGTGGATGCCGAGTGCACTTTGCCCCGACCAAACAAGGCACGACGAATCTCAACATTCTGTCAAAGGACATGGCAACGTGGCGTGGTGGTAGGGTGTGGTTGAGTGACCACATGTCTGGTTTGCCGGGAGCTGCCCAGGGCATGCCTGCCATCCCTCCCCGGACAATGCAATGCAGGATCGCCTCTCGTTTTGTTCTGATGAGGTCTCCCATGCCAAACAGTCTCAGAGGACGGACACTAACTTCCTGTCCAAAGTCTCCAAGCCACCCCTTCCCCAGACTTGGGGAATAATAGGCCAGATAAGTCTCCCAAGATATGAACATCTGAGCCCTCGCTTTGGACTAATTATGATGCTGTGGCCAGAAATTTTAAATATTCACACTGTGAATATTGACCTCAAAATCTGCACCCAAAATCTGTGAAAGAAGGAAGCTGACTCCCCAGAATAAACACAAGTCGAATCTGTGGATGGGACCTGATGGTTGAGCAAGCTTAGTCAGAGGCTGAGTCATCTGATTTCAGGGCCCAAAGGTGTGTCTGGGCTGAAGAAGGCCTGAGAGGTCGGACTGTCTGCCAATGTGGAAGGAGCTGGGGCAACAAAGGGGGCTGCCGTGATCACAAGGTGAACGGGGGAACCATGTGTTTCCTTTGCACCCTTGCATGGTAGTTTTTCGGGAGTGGGGTACAGATTTTGGGTTGGAGACACGGAGCAGGGATTCCTGATTCCAACACCTCTAGGTTGCCCAGGAGTTCACCCTCAGGCTTCCCGGGAGCAGGTCTGCATACCACTGCCATGGTTCGTTGCTGTCCGCAGTTCCCGGTGCCACATTCTGTTTCCTAATGCCTCTTTAGCTCTCACGATGCCTCGCCTTTGGTGGTCCCCCCAACAGATCCACGGCAGCATGTGCTGTGATGCCTGCCCACCCCCGCCCTCCTCCCAGGAAATTTCTAAAGAACTCCATCTGGCATGCAGCAGCTTCGTGTTTGTTCTTTTTATAAATATGTTCTGTGGTGAAATTCAGGGTTAGGCTTTCTGATCACATGATCCGTCCTGACTTCACAGTCATCCGTTCTTTCTGGATCAATGACATCTAAGTACTTCCATGTTCTCCAGGAGCTAAATCACAGCGCCTGGCTTCTTGCTCTGCACATGGCTGGGTGTGGCTCCCAGGACTCTGTCCTCTGTGGACTGGTTGTGAAAGCCACACAAGAACCCTCTCAAGAGATCAGGAGTGGGCAGGGGGCCCTCCCCGGGGCTGGGTGCAGGCCTGCATCCTGGCAAGGTATAAACAAATGGGCATCTCGACAGCCGAGCCAGGGCTGCTGAGTCTTTCTGAGAGGCAGTGTTTCTCATCACTGAGTCACCATTGGGTATGTTCAGGTGACCATCTCTATCGAGTCTCACTTCTGACCATATATGAAAATCCCGGAAGCTTTCCAGACTCCCAGTGCCTGGACTCTACCTAATACCAAATCAGTCAGAATCTCTGGGCATCAGTACATTTTTAAACCTCCCCAGGTGACACCAAGGAGCGGCCGGGCTTGAGCACCTGCTCTGTGCCGGGACTTCTCACGCTGTAATGTGCACACTAATCACTGCGGATCTTCTTCAAATGCACATCTTGACTCAGCAGGTCTGGGGAGGGGCATGATTTCCACGGTTCTGACTCGCTCTCAGGAGAGGCTGGTGCCATTGATCCAGGTTCATCACAGTGTGGCAAACCATGGCGGGTTGGCCAGTTTTGTTGTTTTTGGTTAGGTGGATGAATTGTTGGGAGAGTTTTTGTAAAAAGAGTTTTCATTTTTGTTTGTGTTTTTTGTTTGTTGGTTTGGTTTTTTTTTTGAGAAGGAGTCTCGCTCTGTCGCCCAAGCTGGAGTGCAGTGGCCGGATCTCGGCTCACTGCAAGCTCCGCCTCCCGGGTTTACACCATTCTCCTGCCTCAGCCTCCCGAGTAGCTGGGACTACAGGCGCCCGCCACCTCACCCGGCTAGTTTTTTGTAGTTTTTTAGTACAGACGGGGTTTCACCGTGTTAGCAAGGATGGTCTCTATCTCCTGACCTCGTGATCCACCTGTCTTGGCCTCCCAAAGTGCTGAGATTACAGGCTTGAGCCACCACGCCCAGCCATTTTTGTTTTTTTAAGACAGAGTTTTGCTCTCGTTGCCCAGGCTGGAGTGCAGTGGTGTGATCTTGGCTCATTGCAACCTCTGCCTCCCAGATTCAAGTGATTCTCGTGCCTTAGCCTCCTGAGTAGCTGTGATTACAGGCATGTGCCACCACGCCTGGCTAATTTTTTAAACATTTTTAGCAGAGATGGGGTTTCGCCATGTTGGTCAGGCTGGTCTCGAACTCCTGACCTCAGGTGATCTGTCTGCCTCCGCCTCCCAAAGTGCTGGGATTACAGGCGTGAGCCACCGTGCCCAGCTGTAAAAAGAGTTTTATTGGCCGGACGCAGTGGCTCACGCCTGTAATCCCAGCACTTTGGGAGGCCAAGGCAGGTGGATCACAAGGTTAGGAGATCAAGACCATCCTGGTGAACACGGTGAAACTCCGTTTCTACTAAAAGTACAAAAATTTGGCCAGGCGTGGTGGCACGCGCCTGTAATCCCAGCTACTCGGGGGTCTGAGGCAGGAGAATTGCTTGAACCTGGAAGGCGGAGGTTGTAGGGAGCCGAGATCACACCACTGCACTCCAGCCTGGGTGACAGAGAGAGACCCTGTCTCAAAAAATAACAGAAAAAAAAGAGGAGGGAGTTTTAATGAGACACAGCCATACCCCACTCACACTACAAGGCAGGGATGCGACAGAGACTGTATGGCCTGAAAGTCTAAAATATTCACTCTCTGGCACTTTACAGAAAAAGTTTGCTGGTTTAGAACTTGCTAGGATTGGCGCATCTGTCATGAGCTCAGCGGCCTGCATGGGCAGCCCAGGTAGGTAGGCCTCCCCATCACAACTGGGTGTGAGTCAGAGGGTCACGTTCGGTCACACAGAGCAGTGCCCAGTCTTTTCCCGTGACAGGGAGCACCGTTCGTTCACCATAGTCACCCTCTGACCGGCAGCGGTGCTGTTGACTTCGTCATGCCAAGGAATATCCAGTTCCGAGCACCTTCTATTCCGTGTCTGAGACACTGTAGGAGCCTTTGGGAGGCAGGATGGTTTAAAATGGGGCAGAGTTCCTTATCACTTAGACGGACAGAAGGGTCAGGGTGGGTTGTAACCTCCCAGTGATTGTCAGCTCTTCTGTCCTCCTTTAAAGCTTTCGGACTTGGGGATACAGTTTGGCTCTGTGTCCCCACCCAAATCTCACCTCAAATTATAATCCCCATAATCCTCAAGCGGAAAGGGTGAGACCAGGTGGAGGCAACTGAATCATGGGGTTGTTTCCCCCACGTTGTTCTTGTGAGAGTTAGTGAGTTCTCACGAGATCTGATGGTCTCGTAAGCATCCGGCATTTCCCCTGCTTGCACTCACCCTGTCCTGTCGCCCTGTGAAGGAGGCACAGACTTCTCCTTTGCCTCCTGCCATGACTGTACGTTTCCTGAGGCCTCTCCAGCAATGCAGAACTGTGAGTCAACTAAACCTCTTTTCTTTATATATTATCTGGTCTCGGGTATTTCTTCACAGTAGTGTGAGAACGGACTAACGTATCTGGGTTTTTGTGTGTGTGTGTTTAGAATTACCAAAAAAAGTAGGGAGATGGGGATGGTTTACATACAATCTACTCCTCTTAAAGTTACTGGAGTGCAGTGGTGCAATCTCGGCTTACTGCAACATCCGCCTCCTGCGTTCAAGCAGTCCTCCTGCTTCAGCCTCCCAAGTTGCTGGGATTACAGGCGCCTGCCACCACACCCCGTTAATTTTTGCATTTTTAGTAGAGAGAGGGTTTCACCATGTTGGCCAGGCTGGTCTGGAACTCATGACCTCAGGTGATACACCCACCTCGACCTCCCAAAGTGCTGAGATTACAGGCGTGAACCACCGTGCCCAGCCCTGGCCAACAGTCTTATATTGTGCAATTGATTGTCCATAAAACTCTAATTATTTTGCTGTCATTTAATTCTTTTTACTATTTAAAAATTTCACATGTATAATTATAGATTGTATATTTGTTGAGAAAACATATGTACACACAGTACTTGTAGTCAGAACATCCAGAAATAACCACCATAGTGTTTTAGTGTGCATCACATTTCAGGTCGTTTCTATACATAAATATACCACATGCCACACAGTGAACTTTGTCTCCAGCCTCAGCTTTCTCATCTCTCAAGTGGGGAGATTCTTTCCTGCTTCATGGAGTTGTTGCTAGGATGAAATGAACTCGTATCAGTAAAGTGCTGACAGCACTATGCACTGTATACTAAGTTTTGGAAATGGAATTTCACTGTTTTATAGCCTGCTTACTAGGGTTTTGGGCCAGACATAAAATTTGTGCACCCCACTTCTGTCACAATCCACTGGAGAGAGCTGAACCTCAAAGTCACACCAAACTCCAAGAGACACGGAAAACACAGTGTCCTGGGCAGGGTGACCCAGTGCAAGGCCAGGACTGCAGAGAAGGGGAGGCAGGTTTTGGTGGAGAGCTGATCTCTGCCCAAGATATTTTACTATTTTTCTATGTAAGTGTTACTACTTTGCTCTTCCATATACGTGTGTTCTTTATAAATTAGTGATAGCAACCTTATGACTCGTGTATATTGCAAAATTTTTCTTTGGTGTCACTTTTCACTTGCAAAAATCTTTTTTGGTGTCATTTTTCACTTTTAATTTTGTTCAAGGAATTTCCTATTTTTATTTGTTGTTGTTGTTGTTGTTTCAGACAGAGTCTTTCTCTGTCGCCCAGACTGGAGCGCAGTAGTGCGATCTCGGCTCCCTGCAACCTCTGCCTCCCAGGTTCAAGTGATTCTCCTGCCTCAGCCTCCTTAGTAGTTGGGATGAGAGGCGTATGCTACCACACCCAGCTAATTTTTGTATTTTTAGTAGAGACGGGGTTTTACCACATTGGCCAGGCTGGTCTTGAACTTCTGATCTCAAGTGATCCACCTGCCTCCGCCTCCCAAAGTGCTGAGATTACAGGCATGAGCCATCATACCCATCTGGAATTTCTTATTTTTTGAAAAAGCTTTTTGAAATATATTCACACATGTGACAAAGATGTATTAGAAAATAAAATTGCTCAGAATTCCACAGCTACAAATAACAACTCTGTTAACGTCTTAATGTAGTTGTGTGTGTTCCTTACACACTTGGGTTTATACTGTATATTCTGTAGATAATATTATATCCTGCTTTTTAATTTAATATTATATTGTGAGAATTTTCCCATGAAGCTGGAATTTATTTAAAAACATACTTTTATGACGGCTTGTCAAAGCAGATGTCGTCCCTCCTGTCATCCTGGGCTTACAGGTGGACTCTGCTTGGTTTCCTTAGGATTAATTTCTAAAAGAGAAATTACTTGTGTCAAGGACACACAGAGAATGATAAGTGTTTGAAGTGACAGTTATCCTAAATACTCTAAATTGATTATTACACATCATAGGCACAAATCAAAATGTCACATGTACCTCATCAATATGTACAATTATTATGTATCAGTGAAAAACTTAATACTTAATACACCGGGTTCTACTCATCATGGAGATTCAACAAGGTTAGTGAGTCAAGCCCTTGAGGAAGCTGCTTGAAGACTGTGTCTATAAAGAAATGAACCACCTTAAAAACCTGGTCAAGAAACCAATACTTTGATATCCACCAGTTTTAGAGTCTGAGATAAACCACTGTTTGAAACAAAGGGTTGTTTTCAAATGTATTATGTTTAGAAGAATTCAGAACATCTAAAACCAGGCTATGTTAGAAACCAAACTTACTTGGTCCTGTCAGACACCTCGATGATCCAGTTAACAAATATTCCTAAGCTATGCTTATGTGTTCAGTTCTATGCCAGAAACAGAGATATTAGACATAGCCTCGACTCTCAAGGAATGCACACCTTAGCTGTTAAGCTGAGCAAAAAAGAAGAAATACATGAGAAGCTAAATAAAAATATGTGTTTGATAATAATCTAAAGAAAGACACAGAGAGAAGCTGAGATGAGGGAATAGCTGAGCCTCATTAGTGGCTGATCATTGAAGCAGGGATCAACCAACTTCTGCTTCTGAGGGGCCAACATGACCATTCCGAGGGCACTACTGACTCTAAAACAAGCCACTATGCCCCCGATGAACTACACTGTGATGTCCAGTGTCCCGCAGGCTGTTGTTTCTTTAGGTTTGTTTTGAACTTCCCTTAAAGAATAAATATAAGAAGCAGGGCCTGGTGCACACCTGTCATCCCAGCTATTCAGGAGGCTGAGGCAGGAGGATGGCTTGAACCCAGGAGTTCTAAGATGCAGTGAGTTACGATTGTACCGCTGCACTCCAACCTGGGCGACAGAGCAAGACCCTGCCTCTAAAAATGAAATTTTTTAGAAGCCATAAAAATTTCTCATTCATTCCTCATAAAAATGAAGCCATATAAATACGACTCTTGGAAAAGAGCCGACATTAGTGTTCAACATGGTAGAATATGGGATCTTCCATAGAGTGCTTGATGCAATGAAAAATATATACAATTGTAGTTGTCAGTTCTGCCCCTAACATTTGTGGGGTACCAGACAAGAGTGCACATGGAGGCCCACACACCATAGGTTTAAATATGTAAAAGTTGCTTGCCAAACTGATAAATAATGTCCATATCCTCCTGCCTTTGCAAAGATACCGTCATAATGGCCTGAAGACAAGGTTCAAATGTAAAATTTCTGGCCACTTTGAGGTTAATAGCATATGTATGTAGCAGTGCAGGACATGCCAGCTCCTGGCCTCTGGCCTGCCCCCTCCTCTTCTCACCCCAGCTCCGGAGTGGCTCTCACACACAGGCTCGGCCTGTTTAGACCACATGCCCAAGCTCTATGCATGACTCACAACAGCTGCCCGCCTTCACCCCTCAGGCCTAAGGGTGGTGTCACCTGCACTATGGTGCTCCACAGGAAGACAGAGCCTAAGGAATCCCTTCATGCAGGTCCTGAAAGTGACAGCAGAGCATCTTGGGCAGGAAATTTGGGGTCCCAGTTACCTGGAATGTGGTCTACAGAAAGACACATGAGCTCCAGGTGGGCACGTCCTCACTCCAGTGGGTAGGGGCTAGATTGGAACCCTGTAAAGCCTGGGCCCAGGGCAGTGCTGCCGCTCACTGAGTGTGGGCTGGCCAAGAGCCACCATTTGTGGAATGCACTCTGTGCTGTTCTGTGTGCTTACCGTGTGTTGTAATTTCCACGTCACAGAGTTTTCAGGGAGTTTGCTCAACTCAGCTAATAATGGCAGAGCCAGGATTCCATCACTGGACGGCCATCTGACTCCAAATCCATGCTCTTCCTTGCACTGGTTTACCATTTCTCATTAAAGGCTGGGAAGCACTGGGTTGGATTATCTCAGAGCCCACTCCCTTCCCAGTGATACCCTTCAGCTGTGTGAGCAGGGCAGGCCCAGCGTCACCACCTCTGCGATGAGGTGGTGGTCCAGACAGCCTAAGTTTCAGACCTGCTGACTTACGTTACACACACTCCAGACTAAGTTCTGTTACTAAACACTCCAAATCTGGGTTTGTTGATCATTTGTGAGCACAGGCTATGGTGTCTTCATCTGAACTTTCTCCGGATGATCTCCCTGAGTAAATGGGAATGTTGAAATGACTCCGCCCAGGTGAACTTTTCTCTTATCCTCATGGAAATTATGTGGTTCTTTCCTGCTGCTGGCAACTCACAGTGTGGAGTAAACACATTCCCTTGGAAATGCTCTTAATTCTAGGTTTTCCAACATGAAAGTATTTTATCAAAATAATACTTGGTCTAAGCAGTGTTTTTTCCTGAGTTTCAACATCTTAGCTCTATGGATCATATTCTGACTAGGGCTATGGCCCAGTGTTGATCCCATTCCTTCATTGCTGGGTTGAGGAGCAGTAACTGAACTACTGGAAAGCCTTTCACACTTCCTCTATGCAGGCCAGCTCGGGAACTTTGATAAAGAGCCTTGGGAAAAGGCAACCAGTGTAAGGCTCACAGCCCCTCAGCAGAAAGGCCCAATAGCCCTTAGCTGTGCCTACATGCTGCCAAGGCACATAGGATAACATTTCCCTAAATTAAATTTACAACGTATTTTCTATCCCCGATATTACTCCCCTAAGAGCTAGTTAATGGGCAAAGGACTGAGTACTGGATGGTAGGATTTGGGTCAGCTGGGTAACAACCTGGCACAGTTCTAAACAGTGCGGCCGCAGGGGCGAGTTTCATTTGATGGTCCACAGAGGAGCGATTTCAGTATGCATGTGTTTCCCTGGGCAGTGGCAGGATGGGTTCCTGTTTACTGTTCTCATTTGTCCAGTTGTGAAAGAGTTAGTGTCATTCTTTCTGCTTGTTAACATCTTCAGCCCAGCAGCAACTTAACCCTGGGCTGTTCAGATAGTCCTGTGACGTAAGAGCAGCAAGAATCCAATGTGGTCATTTTTAAACTTTTCATCTCAATCTTCTTTCCTTTTAGAATACTATTCAGTAACAATTTAGAGCCGTAGACCAGCATGCCTTTAGCAGAATGACCTCATGACTCAGCATCCCAAGTTGTGAGTTCTAGTCCTGGTTGTGCCACTTCCTAACTTTCACTTTGCACCTCAGTTTTGTTAATGGTCAATTGGAGATAGAAGTGTTTGCCTCGTGTACATGGAGAGATGGGCAGGCATCTGAGGACCATTTCGACAGTCACGAATGAGTTAACCAAGGTGATGGGAAGGTGAGCAAGACATGGCCCCTGCTCTCAGTGGAAAATCAACGTGTCAATGGCTAATGATGGCCTGGTGTGTGGGTGAAAGAAATTGAGACTTTGAAGTACTTTCTGTGAAAAGTTATTATTATTAAGCATTAATAGAGTAGCTTGAAAGGTAAGATGAACCTAGCCAGTCTGGGACTCTCAGACGCTGAATTGGCCCAAGTTAATGCCAGGCACCAAGAACAGACTCACAGTTCATCTGATGGCAGCTTCTAGGGCTGAGCTTGTGACTACAAATCTGTGTAGTCAAGGTTTTGCCTACTCTTTTTGGAGTTGTTCATAAGCATGGTACAAAAAAAAAAGATTCTGAGTTCAAATAAGTTTGAGCAATGCTGTACACAGCATGACCCTTGACAATTAATCTTCCTTCCTTCCTTCCTTCCTTTCATTGAGTTTCACTCTTATTGCCCAGACTGGAGTGCAATGATGTGATCTCAGCTCACTGCAACCTCTACCTCCCCGGTTCAAGCGATTCTCCTGCCTCAGCCTCCCGAGTAGCCGGGATTACAGGAGCCCACCACCACACCTGGCTAATTTTTTGTATTTTTAGTAGAGATGGCATTTCACCATGTAGGCCAGGCTGGTCTCGAACTCCTGGCCTCAGGTGATCTGCCCGCCTTAGCCTCCCAAAGTGCTAGGATTACAGGCATGAGCCACTACGCCCAGTCAACAATTTCTTATACACATTAACAGTTAAAGATTCTGGAAACTGGAAAGTTTGGCATTAAATAAATCTGTACTTTTGCTTACCTCTGTTTAATTTAAATTTGTGCATGCAAGACTTTTTCAATTCCCCTTCTATAATACCTCAGTGAGAAGTGTTCCAGAAGGCACCAGTTTGGGAAGCACTGAATGGTAAATGTTATGGCAAACATCTGAGGTGATTATAAGAGAATCAGATACGATTGTAGATGTGTCGGCTCAAATCTATTTCTAGTAGTAAAAAACCAAAAACAACCTAAAGCACATGACCTACAGAACGTGGGTCAGTAAATCAAAACAAAAACGTACGTGATCATTGTATTATTCATGGTTTATGCAAGATGTGCTAATCCATCCAGCACTCTATTTCAACTTTCTTATTACCTCACCTGAATATTTCTTACTTAAACCTGATATTTTATTTTAGAGCTAGATTTGAATCTGTCACTTTTACAAATTTGGGTGAGTCATGTGACCCATTTACTTCCGTCATTTAACATGAATGGCAATACAGGACTATTTTGAGGATAAGGGACACTACCTGTAAAACCAGCTCCCCCGTGCATGGTACACAGCAGGTCCTTTGTAAGTCACTGCTCTCTTTTCCCCTCCAAATTGTTACTAAAAACATTTGTGGTGGCTTTATGTGAAGTTGGTAGGATTTTCAAATGAAGCTGTTACTAATTGTCCAAGGCCGTTGTAGGATTTGGGGGAATTTTTGTTTCATGCTTCTTCCATTTGTACAGGCAAAAAAGAAAAACATAAAATTGTTGACTTCTGGTGCCACTTCCTTCTTAACCTAGGAAAGGAGACTGTGGGTGTAAGTGTGAGCTCATCACTGAAAGCTGAAGTGGCATGGCTGCCATTGTGGCTGTGGCCCACTCTGGAGCCTGGGGAGAGTCTTCTGTCTGTGGTGGCTGGCTGTGGCCAGGACTAATGTCATCCAATAGGCTCACTTCCTTCATCCAGTTTTTCTTTTTACGTATGTGCTTATGTAACTTGTGGTAGAAAATTTTTGCCGAAAACCCAGAGGGAAGTGGTAATCTACTTGTGTTCTTATGGTGTCTTTGTTCTACAGAATCTCGTTTTTGGAAAAGTTGAGACCCTCTATCCATGCATCCATCCACCCACCCATTCATTCAACTGCCAGCAACATCCAACATCACCATTTACTAGCTCACCCACTGTGTAGGCTATAACGTTCCAGCCCTCATGGAACTTATTGTCCAGAAGTGGTGACTTTAGCACTCGATGGAGGCCCACACATTGCTATCTGCAGACAACCACAAGGACATTTTCTTAAGTGACCAGCAGTCTGGTATACAGCATGACTAAACTGCAGCTCTTGTCTCAAAATCTCAAAATGCACTTTCAAGAGAATAAATGAATAAAGATGGGCTACCTATTAACCACTGGTGGTCACTTAGACTTTTTATCTCCATCTACCAAGCGAAGTCTTGGGTCTGAGAGCCTCTGATACGTAAGAAGTCATCTCTGCTTTCAAACAGATGCAATTGTCAGCTCACTCTCACCATTCAAGACATGTGACTCTAATGCAATATGGTTTTGTTTTACAAGGCCTAAAGCCTGGAAAGATGCATTCACTAAAAAACAGTGAGAGGTCCAGGCTTCTGGTCAATCCCTGTGGGAAAAACCCATGACCAGGACTCAGTGTCCTAAAACATTTCCTGATTAGGGTGTGATAAGTACAAACCTTCTGGATACAAGAGAAAAAAAGACAGACCTGTGGCAAGGGCAAAGGACGGTGGGTGCATTGAAGTGTCAGGCATGAAGGGCATAGTTCCCAGCAGCTATCTCATTTAATGCTCCTAATGATTCTGTAAAGTTGGTTGCATTTCCCGAAGAGGAGACCGAGGCTCAGAGAGGTCAATTAATTGACCAAGAAACCAATCCGGGTATATCTGCCTTCTAGTGTATTGCCCTTTTAAGTTGTGCTACATGGCATTCTGTTTGGAGCTTGAATATGGCAGCAAAGGCGTCTGATGGATTAGGCAATTGAGCTATTGTGCCCCAATCTCATAACTTCTCTACAGCTACAGCCCTACTTTTTTTTTTTTTTAAATCCAAAATGTGTTTATTGAGATGGTTTCCCACTCATCTTGATTCAGAGTGCTTTTAGTGCTGCTTCCTCCTAAAGGAACATCCTTCTGTAAGCCTTGCTTTTCCTCCTGTAGGCTGGCAGAGGACAGTGGAGCAGCCAATACACAAAACTACCGCTTGTGCATGGCTAAAGACCGTGGTGATTTTATAGCATCCTGGGCATTTCACATCCATGAAATAGGAACTGGGGCTCTGCACCAAGCGTTTCTTCTTGTGTTTCCTCTTCTCTTCTGGGGAGGGATGAAGGAGATCCTTTGCGAGAGGCATGTTCTCGTGTGGGTAGGTCGTCACTGCCGGAAAGGCGCAGCCCTACTCTTTTGCAGCAGCAATCATCTGTCTTCACCCCATGAGGTTGTGGATTAAGAAGCCTCCAGAGGCTCCCAGGTGGCTCTGTCCTTTACCAGCTGGGTGGCCATCGAGGGACCACTCCCAATCGTTATACCTCAGTTTCCTCAGTTTACCAAAATGGAAATAATACTACACTAAAATGAAAATCATAACAATAAGGAGCACTGGGATAGCAGGGGAGAAGCTTCAGCCTGAGAGTAAAGACAGACCTGTATTTGAATCTAGTGTCTGCCATTTACATGTGACCTTGGGGAAGCTTCTTAAATTCTTTAGTCTTCAATGTCCTCATCTGACAAATGGAAAAAACAACAATACCTCCCTTGGGGTATTGTGGCAAGGATTAAATGAATGTACGTAAACACCTAGCGCAGTGACTGGAAGGCTGTGATTACTCAATAAAGTTAGCTACTGTTATTACCCAGGTTGACTAACTCAGAGGGCTGTTGTAAAGATTACTCTATTGTGTTACTGATCATTAGTGGTAGCAGTGGTTGTGGTTGTAATGAGTGTTTACTATTAATATTTTTTTTGTGGTTACATGCTTGAAGAAGGGCCAAATGACACAGCTATATCTTACCCTGAAATACATAGATCCCAACCAAATATCCCTAGATCTCAGGAGCAAAAACTACGAGATAAGAGCAAGTTCACCAAGAGCAGCTGTTAGAGGTGAAGTAAGCGTTTGAAGAAAATACTGGGCCTTCCCATAACACAGTTGATCCTCGCCCCCGGCCAGTGCTGGTACTCACCAGCATTTATTCACAGGCCAAGGATTTGTGTCAATCATTTTGGCTGGAAAAGTGTGCCAAAGGGACAATCTGGACATCAGGAAAAGAACAATGCAGGATGGTGGTGTTTGGGTAAAGCATCACAGAAGCTCCAGGCTCACAGCCGTCCCTGCTGGAACTCCCCTGGTGCACTCAGCCCTCCAAAAGCAGACAAAAATGCTCTGCAAGGAAATGAAGAAGTTCACAAAACAGGCTGGTGTCTCTCCACAATGGGTTTGCAAATTGTGGCCCGCATGGAGACAATTCCTTTTCCCATGCCCATGGCAGTCATCACTAACCAATGATGTTACTCTTTCCTGCTGAGCCCAGACAGAGCTTCAGAATCCTTCCCAACAAAGCACACCTGGCACACGCTGCTGAAAGATCAGCATTTTCCTGCAGGATGAAGTCTAGTGGTAATCTCACTTCATAATATCCGCCTAGCAGTCTTCCAGCATTTCTAAAAATGGTGGCAACAGCAGGCCCTACTGGTTTCCTATCTAACAGTGACTCACCTATTCTTGGTCTTTCTTGGCAGAGTCTACCTTGCACTATGGAGGCTGAAATGTCAGGTATTCCATTTACCAGTCTCCTCTGCAATTAGGAAGGTTACATGGCCTATTCCTGGCCAGTGAGACACAAGGGAACTCCTTCTATGTCACTCTGGTGATCGTATTTTTGCTGATAAAAAGAGATGTGCAAAGAGGAACACGACTCTTGGAACTTGCATATGTGAGGCTGTAATGCCTGGAGCTGTGGCCATCATCTCCTAACCATAAGGACCTAAGCCTAAAGGCAAAAGTCTGTGCTCTACGGATGGTGGAGCAAAAAGATAGAAGGCACCTGGAATTTTTCTTTTCTTTTTTTTTTTTTTGAGATGGACTCTCACTCTGTTGCCCAGGCTGGAGTGCAGTGGCATGATCTTGGCTCACTGCAACCTCCACCTCCCAGGTTCAAGCGATTCTCCTGCCCCAGCCTTCTGAGTAGCTGGGAGTACAGGCATGCACAATCATGCATGGCTAATTTTTGTATTTTTAGTAGAGCTGGGGTTTCAGCATGTTTGCCAGGGGTCTCAAATCCTGACCTTAGGTGATCCACCCACCTTGACCTCCCAAAGTGCTGAGATTACAGGTGTGAGCCACCGTGCCCAGCTGGGATCTGGATCTTTAAGAACATTCTTTGTCACTAAATTTACCAAATTTGGAACCACCTACTCCTGGACTTCTCATTATATGAGAAAATAAGCCATTCTTATTTAGGTCAATTTTAGTTGGATATTTATTTATTTATTTGATTTTTTGAGATGGAGTCTCACTTTGTGGCATGCAGTGGCACAATCTTGGCTCACTGCAACCTCCGCCTCCCAGGTTCAAGGGATTCTCCTGCCTCAGCCTCCTGAGTAGGTGGGATTACAGGCGTGCACCACCATGCCTGGCTAATTCTTGTGTTTTAATATAGACAGGGGTTTCACCATGTTGGCCAGGCTCATCTTGAACTCCTGACCTCAAGTGATCCACCTAGTTTGGCCTCCCAAAGTGCTGGGATTACAGGTGTGAGCCACTGCTCCCAGCCTAGTTGGATATTTTATTACTTGCAGCCAGAAGCATTCCTACTTGATTTGAATCTGTGGTCTTATGTTTATGGAATCCCCTACCTTAAATAGCAGAGCACACTCCTGGTAGCAAAGCTATTGATGCCAATTGCTCACTTTCTCAGCTTCCTATGCAATTCAGAATGGGTGTATTACGTAAGCTCCACCAATCATATGCACCCATGCCAAGTCTTGCTTAAGAAGCTCATAGCATATAGAAATAGAGGTGGTACACAATCCGTGCTAGTGAAGGAGCCAGGAGCTACGTCCAGTTTCCGCAGGCAGTCTTGACAGTGGCTCTGGCTGCAGCTGCAGCTGGAGTCTGGTGATGTCCAATGTCAGGAGTGCCGCTAGTGTTGGCAGTGCCCTGCAGCATCACTGGTGGCATTATTTGGAGTGGGTAGGGGAGGGATTTCCCGGGTGCATTACTTCCAAACCTGGCTCTCCATCCTACCAAGAGAATTTTTGAACTTCTCAATGTCCTTTTAATCAATCCCCATCTTGTTTAAAACAGCAAAATTGGTTTCTGTTGCTACAACTAAGAATCTATACTGATAACTCATATCCAATGGCAACTATGGATGATACCATCTGAAAGAAGTCCTTCGTCAGCAAACTGCTCGCTTGCCATCTCATTTGAGTGCATAAACAGGTACATCTCTCAGTCCTGGTGTGTAAACAATTGGAACATTTTCACTTTTATTAATTTGGATTTCCATGGTGAGGAAGGTATAAACTCAACAAAATTGTTAAAAGAATCCTCCAGAAACACACATGAGACAATTTTTTCTACTTCCTGGAAGGAAACAGGAGCTTAGCCTCTGTCTTTTTTGCAGTTGCTCAGTGTCCACAGTGACGCAGTTACCATGGTAAGAGCTTCCTTTTGAAAGCAGAGTGGAGTCAGCCCATTCAGAATGTGTTCTAGCAGGCGTGTGATTCTTTCCTGCTTCCATAGACACCAATTTCATTGTAGGCTCCATGTATTGTTGTCTTCTTCCTGAGACCTTGGGCTGGGGCCAGCAGAGTGGGTTTTGATAATAGCTGTTGCTCTCCTGGTTCTTTTTTGATTTCTTTAATATATTAGGCTGCGAGTGAAGACTTACATCACATGCCGAAGTGATGTGAGAGCCAGGAGCAGAACCAAACCTCCTCCTGGAAGATTCTTATGCTGTTTAGGCCTTGAGGGTAGACCAGATGGCTGACACTGACCCTGTAGCTATTCAGTGGTCTGTAGACTAAAACTCCTACCATAGGCCCACTTGCCTCAGATCTTAATTTCCTGTTACTCTTCTCATCCTTAAACCCTTTCTTCTTTAGTTAGTCAATAATAATAATAATAGTCACCTTTAATAAGTACATACTATCAACCTTCCCACAAGCTATATGCTTTATATACATTATTTCATTTAATCCTCCTATCTCCTCTGCCAGGTAAGTATTATTACCCCCATTTTACAGATGAGAAAACTGAGATGTAGAGGGATTAAGCAGTTTACATAAGGTCCCTTTGAGAGGTTGACATTATTTGTGATCTTCTCCTATGTTCATGCTTTATTTCCCAGACAGACTCTTTGAAAGCAGGAACCAGGTCACACTGATTAGTCTCACACCCACAGTGTTAGAATGCCCTGATTTGTATCACTGGCCTATTTCCATTGTCTAAATATGCCCATCATCACTCATTTCAAGCTACCAGTGTGAACTCACTGGGAGCAGATGTGCACAATGGGCTCCCACAAGCCAGGGAAAGCCAGCTATGGCACCTTGCTGGCACCTGAGATATGCATAGATATCTAAGGGGTCTAGCCCCAAACTCTGCTTGTCTGTTTGGGTAGGATTTTGGCTCTGTCATTCTCTAATAGTTGTTAAAAGCACAGTACCTTGGAAGAGTCTGCTAATGAGGGTGGTGGATACTTCACCCAGATCTTACTCTGTGCCCTTTCAGGGTAGGACACTCAAGATTTGTGCCCGTCCCAAGGGGGACACACCCCTCTGTATGAGGTGATGTTTAGGCAGAGGGAAGCTGTGTGACCCTTGGCATCCCTTCTAAATAAAAGCAAAACAGCTAAAACAAAGCCTTTTTGCTGTGATTTGGAGTAATAAGGTGAGGAATTTCTTCTAAGAATGATTAACCGTAAAGGCATGCAAAATATGTCTGACCGAACACAAAGTTTAATGATATCGTATTCTTCCTGCCAACGACAGACCTTTTCACCATTCTCTTATGTCTGAGATGCTCTTGTTTAAATGAAAACAAAACTCCTCTTGTTTAAGATCTGATCACACTTATACCACGCTTACCCTCACCAACAGGAAGGTGTTTTAAAATACTTACAGTAAGAGATGCTGGATTCTATGTTTCTAAAACAAGTGTGCTTAGAACAATAAGTAAATATGTACATTGTGTGGTTAGGAGGGTAACAGATTTCTGGTTCTTAGTAAATCTCCGAAGAGTTCCAAATCTCTTAAGTTAATGAAATTGGAAATTATATTTGGCAGCTCAGTAATAGAATGACCTCATAGGTACGCATGCTTAGATTAGAGAACTCATTCATTCTTTCAACAACATTTTATTGAATGTCTCTTAGGTGCAAGACACTCCATAAGGGTCTAGGGATATAAAGAAGAGAAAAACCCAGGCCAATGACTGGGGATGAAGTGGCTAAGGGAGGCTTCCAGGGGTTGGCAAACCACAATCTGAGGGTACAACCCAGCTGCAGCCTGGGGTTTACTGGAGCGTGGCCACACCTGCCACTTACGCATCTGCTGTGGCCACACCCACCACTTACGCATCCGCTGTGGCCACACCCACCACTTACGCATCCGCTGTGGCCACTTCAACTCAGGCACCCAGTTGAGCAGCAGCTGGGACGGAGACCGCTTGTCCACGAAGCCTAAAATACTCACTGGCCCTTGAGAGAAAGAGTTTTCCAGCCTCTGGTCTGAGGAGAGAGAACGTAGGCCCACACTAGGGTGCTATGGGGAGCAGAGACGAGGAGACAGAGTGGGATGAACCTTAGAAGGTAGAATCTGTCAGGCGGGGAGCCGAGTGTAGGACCAAGGATCATACCCAAGTTGTCAATGGGACTTGGAGGGAGAGCCCTCTGCTTCCAGGCCACTTCCTTCCCACCCCGTGAGCCCTGAGTACACAGCACACCCAGCATTTCCTGCTTCCTAATAGAGCAAACTATTTATATGCTTCTCAAAAAATCCCTTTAATTAATGTGAATTTTTTTCCCAGAGGTCTTGGGACAGTAAGTCTAAAATGAACACCTCTCTTTTTAAAAGTAACAGTTTACTGGAATGTTGTCAACTGCTTTATCTAATGCTGCCATAGCAATCCAGGAGAGGCCAGCCACTTAAAGAAAACAGAGCAATATTGAACTCAGTAAGTTAAAACCTGTAATGGTGTTTTTCACCATCATTATCATGACTGTACTAATCCAAAATAAGGTACTATCGGATAATTAATCTTTCATAGATAAAAATTTAACAAAGCGGTAGCTAGGTTACTTGACAGTAAATCTTTGCTTTATTTTTTTATCTTAATTAGAGAAATAATGATGGGTTAGGCTAAAGGCAGGTGAGTCAGTCTGCTAGGAGAAAGGTGACCTTGAGGATTTGTTAACTGTTAACCCACCCAGAGGTTCTAAATGTCACACACTTCATGAATTATGCCACAGGAAGCTCATCAGTGCCAAACAACCTAATTAATGACTATTTGACCCAACAAACATGACTGAGGCCCTCTGGGTGTAGGCACTGCTGTGCCCATGCCCTGCCCTGGGGTGGCAGAAATACCAACAAGACCAGCCACTGCCCTTTAACGAGCTCACAAACCAGTGTGAGAGGACGGAGCTTCCATGGGTGTCCCAAGAAGTCAAATGTAAGCCCTTTTTAGTAGAGGCGGAACCATCCTGACAGCTAGTGCTCTGTCTTCCCATCACGTCTTCCCAATTCTCCTGCCAATAGCACCACTAGTCTCCTCCTGCCTCCCTGGCCCTGCCCCCACTCAGTCATTGGAATGGAAGCCGCTGCCAAACACAGAGCACTTCCCCGCCCGGGCCCCACTCTCATGCCTCCGACCTGCCCCTGGGCTCCTTGGTGAATGAAGTTTGGTCCCTGCCTCCTGGCATCGCTGCCCTTCCCCCAGTTTGGTTTTGAGACCCATAAATTGCCATATTTGCATAAATTAGTTTGAAGTTTCTGGCCCTTGCAGAAAAATCCTTACGAATAAGAATGTGGCCAAGAAAGCCCAGGAGAGGGAGTGGCTGTTTCCAGCTGGGCGCACTGGAGGGGGTTTCTGCCGGCAGAGGTGGAAGGGCGTGCCCAGCAGCAGGTACTGCACAGGCAAAGGCCAGGCAGGATATGGCGGATTTGGGGAACAAGGCCATGGCTGATGCAATTGGGATCTATTTGGGGGAGAGAAGAAGGCCACAGCTGGAGAGGAAGAAGAAAAAGAAACGCAATTTAAAAGCCAGAATATCTGTGATAAACTTCCAATGCAGGTGAGAAACTCCCCAAGTCAGGTGTCAGGAGTGCCATCGTTTTAGCCCTCCTTGGGTACAAATTACTCTTCGAGCAAGTGGCAATCTTAGGGCAGCATTAGAGAGCAGAATGCCATGTTCAGCCGGGTTTTCTCTCTCCTTTCTGACCTCTCACTTCTTGGTATCTCTGTAATTAGGGCTTGCTTACCTGTTTCTGATTGCCAGTGTCAATGACGAGATATCTGGGAGGAAGAAGCTGTTTAACATGCACTCTACTCTGAAATACGGTATTTTTGTTGGGCTTTAATTTGCCTGTGGCTGCTGCTGACAAGTTTTAAAATGTATATTCTGGGTCTGGCCCTTGAAATATAGAAGCTACACGTGAAAGCCACATTTTGTGTGTGCTGCTCACAAACGAATGCACTCCATCCTTAAACGTGAAGACCTCTCAGATCTTTGGAAGAAATGGACTCTCTTTGTCTTTGTTAAAGCAGGAGATCTTAGTAAAAAGTATTGCATAGGGCTGGGTGCAGTGACTCACGCCTGTAATCCCAACACTTTGGGAGGCTGAGGCGGGCGGATCATGAGGTCAGGAGATCGAGACCATCCTGGCTAACACGGCGAAACCCCATCTCTACTAAAAATACACAAAATTAGCCAGGCGTGGTGGCATGTGCCTGTAGTCCCAGCTACTCGGGAGGCTGAGGCAGGAGAATCGCTTGAACCTGGGAGACAGAGGTTGCCGGGAGCCGAGATCGCACCCCTGCACTCCAGGCTGGGTGACAGAGCGAGACTCCGTCTCAAAAAAAAAAAAAAAAAAAAAGTAGCACATAAGTTTTGAAGGCAGCTTCTGAAAGTCTGAGCCTCCTACACGTGGCTACAACAAAATACAGAAGCAGGGAGCACACCTAGGACCTCTCTGCACTATTTTTGCATCTTCCCCTGTGTCTGTAATTAATTTCAAGATAAGAGTTTTTTTAAATGGGGCAGAGTCTGCAGTTAAATCCATATGGGAACTGCTGGACACTGTATCAACTACTAGAGACCCACAAACCACAGGACCATTCTGAAAGTTCTCAGAGGACCTGCAGCCAAATAACAAGATTCTTTACCGGGAATAACAACTTAGTACCCCTTTGATATGTTTAGCTACATGCTGCAGAATTGAATTGTTGGTTTTCTCAAAGAGGTCCGTTTTTGAGAGACCAAAATCAAAGCCTGCAGAGGCAGAGGCCGTGGGTAGAGATTAGAATTCATGCAAGCGTTCTTGGCTGCCTCTCCTGAGAAGTATGTTTGGAGCCTGCCAGCCCTGCAGTGTGCCAGGCATGGAACCTCCACAGGCTCAGACACCTAGCATTCCTTCCCGTTACAAACAATGCCGTTGGTGAGGCCTGCAAACACTGGCCTGTAGTATCCTGGAGGTCAGAGGGGTGAGAGTGAGCCCAGCCCATGTGCAGGACAGTGAGGAGGCCCGAATGACCAGGGCAAAGAGGGCAACACGCTGGAAAAGTGATGCACATGGGAATCCATCCAGCACTAATTGTGTACTATGCAGTGAGGCACTTGCAGGAATACGGCAGCTGTTGGCCTTAAGCAGCGTAATTGACTTCTAATTGGTTGGAAATATTGGGACAGAGTAAGCCAATACGCAATGAACTATATTACAAAGGAGAATATGAATGCCCTAACATGCCACAAGGATCCAAAGAGAAGGAGTCATAATTGCTTGGGGCAGAACTATTCTAAGAGGCTCCTTGAAGGAAGTGGTGTTAAGGAGGATCTTGAGGAATGAGTAGAATTTCAGAGGCAATGTCTATATTGTACCAGCTCAGACTACTACCGACTGCAAGGAATGGAAACCCCAGCTGACAGGGTTCACCCAGTTAAGCATTACTGCTGTTTGACCACATCATATGAAGTCTGGAAGTCAATGGACGGATCTTAAAAACAGGCTAAGAGATCAAAAGTCCACTCAAAAGATTACGTTCTGTGCAACTCCATTTATACACCGTTCTAGAAAAGGCAAAGTGATAGTAACAGAAAATACAGAACAGTGGTTGCCAGGGCCTGGCAAGGTGTAGTAGTGGAATAACTATAAAGGGGCACAGGGGACTTCTGGGGGGTGATAGAAACTGAGAAAGAAAAGAAACCATTCCTCTGAGGAACATGAGCCCCTTTACATTGTCGGGTCCAGAAAGACACTGAAATGTGACAGCAGCACCGTATGCTGAACACGCCCTATAGTGCAACAATGCATAGCCAATCACTAATCAATGTTATTTCTGTAAACCAATGAGAATTCCTAACAAACAGCTTTGGTAATTGACCCCTCTCCTGACTCGTTCTTTTTTCTTTTGAGACGGAGTCTCTCTCTGTCACCTAGGCTGGAGTGCAGTGGCTCGATCTCGGCTGACTGCAACCTCCACCTCCTGGGTTCAAGCGATTCTCTTGCCTCGGCCTCCTGAGTAGCTGGGACTACAGGCGCCCGCCACCACGCCCAGCTAATTTTTTGTATTTTTAGTAGAGATGTGATTTCACCATGTTAACCAGGATGGTCTCAATATCCTGACCTCGTGATCCGCCCTCCTTGGCCTCCCAAAGTGCTGGGATTACAGACATGAGCCACCACGCCCAGCCTGTCCTTTTTTTTTTTTTTTAGATGGAGTCTCACTCTGCCACCCAGGCTGGAGTGCAGTGGCCGGATCTCAGCTCACTGCAAGCTCCACCTCCCGGGTTCACGCCATTCTCCTGCCTCAGCCTCCCGAGTGGCTGGGACTACAGGCGCCCGCCACCACGCCCGGCTAGTTTTTTGTATTTTTTAGTAGAGACGGGGTTTCACCATGTTAGCCAGGATGGTCTCGATCTCCTGACCTAGTGATCCACCCGTCTCAGCCTCCCAAAGTACTGGGATTACAGGCTTGAGCCACCACGCCCGGCCTCAGCCTGTCCTTTTTAAAAAAAACAAAAGCAATAACAAAACTCAAGCCTCTCCTGTGTTCTCTGGAGCCCTTCTTAATGTGTCTTGGGCTGCAGTCCTCAACCTTGGCCCAGATAAATTCTGTATTAATTTTGCCTCAATTTCTTTCTTTAGGTCAACAGAACATTCTATATGTTGGTTGAGATGGTGGTGACATCACAATACATTTGCCAAATCTATAGAACTGCACCTTTAAAATAGGGTAAATTTTTATATATCTCAATAAACTTATTTTTTATTTACAAAAGAATATGTATCCATTGAAAAAAAAAGGAAAATGAAATAAAAATACAAAAAGCCCAAAAGAGGAACATTAGAATTCCCCCCCACCCCGCAATGTTGAGGTCTATCCTTTCAGTATTGGCTATAATCTAATTGGGATTATGCTGTCCATGTTTTATAATCTTTTTTTAAAACTTAAGTTTTAGTGTCTTAGGAGTACCCCACCATGTGAATATACCAAAAGTTACTTAACCAGTCCCCATTTTAAGGGAATTCATCATTTCCATTTTTTCTTGATACAAATAATCCTCTGCTGCATCAGTATCCATAAGATTAGGGTATCGTGCATAGACCCATAATTTTCCCTAGTTGGTGTATTTGGTGAAAAGGTGTGACACTTTTAGAACACTTTTTTTTTGAGACAGAATCTTGCTGTGTCACCCAGGCTGGAGTGCAGTGACATGATCTTGGCTCACTTCAACCTCCGCTTCCCAGGCTCAAGCGATTCTCAGACCTCAGCCTCCCTTGTAGCTGGGATTACAGGTGTGCACCACTGGCTTGGCTGATTTTTGTATTTTTGGTAGTAATGGGGGTTTTGCCATGTTGCCCACACTGGTCTCGAACTCCTGGCCTCAAGTGATCTGCCTGCCTCATCTCCCGAAATGCTAGGATTATAGGCGTGAGCCACTGTGCCTGGCCCTTTTAGTGACTAAGACACACATGTCTTGGCACACGTGAGTGTCATATCATCTCTCTTGGGAGATTCTATTTTTAAGTCATTGCAACTCATGTGAAGTCGCATCTCAGGAATGCAGGAGCTGGGCGAGCTGTGGAATGTTATGTGAGGAATATGTCCAAGTTTCTTGAAAGTTTCACACACTGCTTCTAAAGGCAATTTCAGAAGGAGGGATCTTCAGGGTTGCTCTGAAAAATCAACAAACTAGGTACACAGCCTCACAAGACGATGACGTCTTTGAAAAACAGTTCTCAAGTAGACAGAGAAATCCCATACATTTGCTCTGTAGGAGAGGAAAAAAATAATTTTCTCTGCCCTCCTGAGTCTTAGCTGGGATGGACTCCTGTAGCAAAAGACAGATTAGCAAGAGAAAAACAAGCAGAAGCTTACTAACATGTTTGTCTCATAAGCACAGGGAGGTACCCAGAGCTGTGAGTAACTCTCAAAGAGGTGGCTTAGAGTTCAGGCTGAAATACCACCTTCACCTGAAACAAAGAAGGCAGGGTGTAAGAGGAAGTGGTGAGGATGGACCGGGAAAAGCACAGGAAACAGGGTAAGGTTTGCCATACAGATTTAAACCCGTGCCTTCTCCATTGATGAGAGTCTCTTGATGATTTACAGCCATTTCTCCTCCTGGTACTGAGAGGGGAGCACCCTTACAAATAGGGATTTCCATTACAGGTACACATTTCCCCTACAAAAGGGTAACTTCTGTGTTTTCAGAGCTTCTCCTGTGTCAGCAGTTTCTCAAAATAATTCTTATGCCAAAAAGACGTATTTTAGGGCAGCCTAGTCTGGTCTCCTACAGTCATGTTTTGATGGTCCTCTATAGCCCCTTTACTAATATGTCAGTATTAGATTGCTGCACTTTCATCTTGGATAGGTGTGTCCATGTGTATTTTATATAGGAGTGTTTACTGTGTATGAATTACTAATTTACATAAGGACCATAGCACTTGTCCTCACGTGACGGGAAAGGGGTGCAGAACCCTCTGTATTCACCAGCATACCCTCATTATGACTCAGCACAGGGCACAGAACCCACCCGTGCAGGAACTGCTCATCTTGCCTGTAAATCGCCGGGCTTGTGCCATCACCACCTGGGATGAGTAACCTGGGAGTTGTTTTTGTTTTGTTTTGTTTTGTTTTGTTTTTTTATTTTTTGAGAGGGAGTCTTGCTCTTGTCACTCAGACTGGAGTGCAATGGAAATATCTCAGCTCACGGCAACCTCTGCCTCCTGGGTTCAAGCAATTCTCCTGCCTCAGCCTCCTGGTGATCACAGGTGCGGGCCACCATGCCTGGCTCATTTTTGTATTTTTAGTAGAGACGGTTTCGCCACGTTGGCCAGGCTGGTCTTGAATTCCTGACCTCGTGATTCACCTGCCTCGGCCTCCTAAAGTGCTGGGATTACAGGGGTGAACCACCACGCCCAGCCCCTGGGAGTTTTAGACTCCTGTGCGTCAGCCCCCAAGGTGAGCTGTTTCAGGGCAGGGCTGCTTCTTCCCGGATACTTGGATTCATTTCCCGTGGCTGCTGTAACACATTCCCACCAACTTGGGTGCCTTAAAACAACAGAAATGTCTCATCTGGTATTTCTGGCTGTGAGAAGTCTAAACTCAGGGTGCTGGCAGGGCTGAATGTCCTCTGCAGGCTCTGGGGAAGGGTCTGCACCACGGGTGTCTCCCAGCGCCCAGGACCACTGCCAGTCCCAGGCACTCGGCTTGCAGCTTCCTTGCTGCAGTCTCTGCCTCCGTCTTCACAGGCTGCCTTCCCTCTGGACGTGTCTACCTCTGTCTCTTCCCTTTGTGTAAGGACATCCATCAGTCACATCAGATTAAGGGCCTGCACGACTCTAGTGTGACCTCAACTTGATAACATGGTCAAAAGCTTCATTTCCAAAGAAGGTTGTATTCACAGGCGCTAGGACTTCAACCTACCTTTTTAGGGGGACACCATCCAGCCCACAATAATGACTTGACTTTGTCTCAGCTAAGCCAGCTTCTCACGATTACTGTTCATAGCCAAGAAACTTTGTCATAAAACACACATTAAATGTCAGCCTTTTTTTTTCTTTTTTCTTTTTCTTTCTTTCTTTTTTTTTTTTTTTAGACAGAGTCTCGCTCTGTCAGCAGGCTGGAGTGCAGTGGCGCGATCTCAGCTCACTGCAACCTCTGCCTCCCAGGTTCAAGTGATTCTCCTGCCTCAGCCTCCCAAGTGACTGGGATTACAGGTGCCTGCCACACCCAGCTAATTTTTGTATTTTTAGTAGAGACGAGGTTTCACCATGTTAGCCAGGATGGTCTTGATCTCTCGACCTGATGATCCACCCGCTTCGGCCTCCCAAAGTGCTGGGATTACAGGCGTGAGCCACCGCGCCCAGCCAGCCTCTTGATGGATTGTAAAAATCATTCATTCTCAGCTGGGGGCAGTTTTCCCCTTGGGGGTATTTAGCAATATCTGAAGACATTTTTGGTTGCCAGGATTGATTGGGAGTGGTCGTGGTGCTACTAGCTCTGGTGGGAGAGGCCAAGGACACGCTCACCACCCTGCTATGCCCAGGACAGCACTCACAACATGGAAGCATGTAGTCTAAAGTGCTGGTGGCACTGCAAGTGAGAAACTGATGTTAACTCAGACATCCCACATTGGTTAGCACCTCAACATATCTTGTAGGGGACACAGTTCAATCTATAACAGATCTCCCATTTAATTTTATTCTGGCCTTACCCCAAGTTAGACATCTGAATCATTACAGTGATGATAAATGGTTGCTCAAATGCAAGGCAGTTTTACTTGGGGACATGGATGAAAGCTAGATGTAACAGGAAATGAGAAGCCTCTATTTTAAATATTAAATCTGTGTTAAAATCTTTTTTTTTTTTCAAGATGGAGTCTCACTCTGTCGCCCAGGCTGGAGTGCAATGGCGTGATCTCAGCTCACTGCAACCTCCGCCTCCCAGGTTCAAGCAATTCTCCTGCCTCAACCTCCCGAGTAGCTGAGATTATAGGAGCGCGCCACCACGCCCAGCTAATTTTTTATATTTTTTGGTAGAGACAGGGTCTCACCGTGTTGGCCACACTGGTCTTGAACTCCTGACCTCAAGTGATCCACCCGCCTTGGCCTCCCAAAGTACTGGGATTACAGTCCTGAGCCACCGCGCCCCGCCTAAATATTGGATCTTAATCACTGATTTCTGTGAACCCCTGCAGCAAACAAAAACACTCACAGTGCTGGGAGCAGATGTGTAGAAAATGTCCAACATCGTGTTGTATAATTAGGAAATGCCACTTTATTAGAAAAAAATGCCATGTTCCGTGAAATTGGGGGCCGTATCTGTTTGTTCACAGCAATATCACCAGCTCTTAGAGCGGGGACTGACACACAGTAGGAGCTCAATAAATACGTTTTGGGTATTGCGGGAGGAATTTTGAGGAAAATCCTTACCTCAGAGGCTTCGCCCTTTACTACTCAAAACGGAAATGACTGCAGCCCCCTTTCCAGGATGTCTTGGAAGTGGTGTTTGCGAGTGTGAATTGCTACGTGTGCAGATGACAGAGCAGAAGCACGCGTGTGTATGAAGAGGACAAAATATTACTCAGATCACACATAAACATACACATAATTATACAGTGTCCACCTCTGTAAACCTCCTAAGAGAATCGTGAAGAGGACACAGGCTGAAAATGGGAAGTCTAAGCGGAGGGGCCAGACAGTGCCTGAAGGAAGACGAGCTGTAGCAGTAAGAAGGGCTGTTTGTGAAGCCAGGACCGGGGTGCAGACAGGAGGTCAGGAGGCTGCACAGCCACCGCAGCAGCCCAGGTGGTGCTCTGGGCCATGCCGTCTGTCTGCCAGCTCCAGCCTCGTCTGGAATCCCTCTCCTCCGTGTGACACCACAAGGTGGTCTCCTTTCTTCCTGCCCAGCACCTTTATGTTCTTTAACTCAAAAGGCAGTGGAAAGACGAGACAAGGGCCCTAAGAGAGACCTAAGAGAGACCTGGGGAACTCGGAAGCCTTTGACTTTGTTCTCAGTAACTCTTAGTCGGCCTTGGGTAAATCTGTGGGCAACAAAGTCCAACACGGCAGAGATAAAGAACTTTCCCACTGTGGCAGGCGAGGTCTTTACGCGCTGGGTGTTTCAAAGCAGGGTTGGGACAATCCCTAGTAAGAGACCCCTGCCTCTCACAGCCTGTCCAGCAGCCCCCACTTGCTCCTTGGGACCCCGGTGCTCAGGCCAGCCGATGCCAGGTCTCAGGACACCCGCCCCCTGCATTCTGTCATGTCTAAAGCATCTGACCCAAACACTAACCTCCCCTGGAGTTCAGGGAGACTCCGCTCTAGGGATGCAGCTGACCAATGGCCCAGGCAGGAGCGGCCGGTTCAATCTCGTGTCCTCTGGGCTGCAGTCTCTGCCTCAGCGGCTTCCTTGGAATCTCACCCTCCCAAGGGAGTCCCACCCCACTGGGGCTTCTGAGTCCCCCTTAGACTTAGCAGGGCTCTAAAAACGGGGGCTGAAGCATATTAGAGTTTTGCTACAAGTAATAACAACAATAAATGTAACCCTAATTATGGGCTTACCACTGTTCTAAGAACTTTACACACGGCCGGGCGCAGTGGCTCATGCCTGTAATCCCAGCACTTTGGGAGGCCGAGGCAGGCAGATCACCTGAGGTCAGGAGTTCGAGACCAGCCTGGCCAACATGCTGAAACCCCATCTCTACTAAAAATGCAAAAAATAGCTGGGCATGGTGGCAGATGCCTATAATCCCGGCTACTCAGGAGGCTGAGGCAGGAGAATTGCTTAAACCCAGGAGATAGAAATTGCAGTGAGCCAAGATCTCACCACTGTACTCCAGCCTGGGCAACAGAGCAAGACTCTGTCTCAAAACAAAAAAAAAGAAAAGAATTTTACACACATAAATTCATGTCATCCTCCCAATAACCCTGAGATAGGCTATATCAGTGTCCCCACTTTTCAGATGAGGAAACTGAGGCAGATGTCAATTAAAGCACTACTTGACACAGCTAGCAATTAAATAGTAAAAAGATAGTGAAAAGATACTTAGTAAAAAGGTAGATTAAATACATTTTTGTGGGTTCATTTGAAAAGTTAATCTTCCATTTGTGATACCGTTTCTACAGAAAATGCTTTTGAATTTCAAACAATTACTTCCTAAAAAACTTTGAACCAAAGTCAAGCCTAGGCCTTCATATCCATATTTTAATAGTGGTGTTTTGGGTTTTGAAGTACCTTGGCAAGAAGAGCCTTCCTTCTGCCCTCCAGCTCCTACCACACAGCCGCCACCTCCTCTCACACCTCCTCCCCCACCCCACAGCCTGGACACATTTCCATTAGAAAGTACTTGAACTTTGTTTTTTTTTTAGACGGAGTCTCGCTTTGACGCCCAGGCTGGAGTGCAGTGGCGTGATCTTGGCTCACTGGGTTCAAGCAATTCTCCTGCCTCAGCCTCCTGAGTAGCTGGGACTACAGGTGCATGCCACCACGCCCAGCTAGTTTTTGTATTTTTTTTTAATAGAGATGGGATTTCACCATGTTGGCCAGGCTGGTCTCGAACTCCTGACCTCAGGTGATCCACCCACCTCGGCCTCCCAAAGTGCTGGGATTACAGGCATGAGCCATCGCTCACACAGATACATCTTTGCAAGAGCAGATCTTAATGAAAGAAATTACCACAAAATTATCCCTAAAGTTTGCCAAAATGATGAAGTAAGAATAAGTCAATTTTTTTACGATAATAAGAAAGTCTGGAAGCCGCAGCATCTCCTTAGGAGTCATGAGTAGAATAAATGAAAGCTTCGAGAGGGAAGCCGATGGCAGGATCCCAGGTGGGTGGGGAGGGCGAAGGTGGATGAAAGTTGATTACAAACATGTCCAGTAGCAAGTGGGAGTGGGCAGCCTGAGCCAGGAATTCCCAAAAGGTTGAGGGAGTTGTACAGAAATGAGTGAAGGGTCAGAACCCAGTCGCTGGGTCAGATTATAGTAAGGTCTCCTGTGTTAGAAAGTGTGATTCATTCTTTTCAAAGGAGTGGACAGAAGAGGCCATCCTTCTGCACAGCTGGGACCCAGTCTTCTTTATGGTGAAGAAGGGTTGGACATCACTCTTTGAGCCCTTTGGCTTCGAGTCTGTGAGTCAGAAGAGTTTGTCTACGAGCAGAGACACTAGAACCAAGCCACACACAAACACATTTTCATAGTGTTTAGAGAATGTATTGCTTGCATATTATGGCTTCAAAGTCAAAATATAACTCCAAGTGACAAACAGTTTAGTAGAGTCATGAAAAAGCAAGGGAACCTGCTGTAGGATTGGCAACGCATTGAGGAGGCCAGCCTAGTGGGCTCTGGCAGGAGGAAGAGCTCAGCAGACAGGGCAGGGGGCAGCGTCTGTTCAGCACGATGCTATCTAGGGCTGACCAGAATGGCTTCATGAGTGTGCCTGGGTGTGCACGTGTGCATGTGAGTAAGTGAGTGTGTGTGCACACATGCTTGCTGCGGTTACTCACTACAGGCTTGTTTTTGCCAAGTCCTTAGCTCCCGAGTTGGTGCCTGTGAAGCTGGTGCGGTCTGCAGATGAGTTTTCCCTCTTTGGGCTTCTGGAGGCTCCAGCTGTGCCAAGCTAGGGTATGGCCACTGGTGACTAAGCAGAGAAGCATGTGTCCAGCTGGGTGTGCCTCTCTGAGCAGCTGCAGAGAGAAGTAATAGGCTTCTTTGCCTGCAGGACAAGCCCCTTGTCAGTCTGCAAAGAAGTGGCTGGTTCCTCAGCCAGCCACAGGGAGACCCTGAGGTGTAGAGAAGAACCTCTCCGACCCTGAGGAGCTGAGGGGATGCTCTGTAGCATCGCAGGGGAGATTATGGAGGCGACCCACGCTGTACAGCACGGCTGCAGGGAACATACGGGGGACTGCTTCCAGGACTCTGTGCAGATACCAAACTGGATGTTCAAGATGCTTATGAAAACACATAGTCTTTACATATATCCTATGCACATCTCCCGTATACTTTATTTATTTATTTACTTATTTATTGTTTTTATTTTTTAGAGAAGGATTTCACTCAATCCCCAGGCTGGAGTACAGTGGTGAGATCATAGCTCACTGCAGCCCCAATCTCCTGAGCTCAAGCAATCCTTCCACCTCTGCCTTCTGAGTAGCTGGGACTACAGGCCCACAGCACCAGGCTGGCCGAATTTTTGTACTTTTTGTGGAGACAGGATCTTGCTGTGTTGCCCAGGCTTGTCTTGAACTCCTGGCCTCAAGTGATCCTCCTACCTTGGCCTCCCAAAGTGCTCTCCTGTATACTTTAAATCATCTCTAGAGTACTTCTAATACTTAACATAAATGCTATGCAAATAATTGTTATACCATATTTTTTGTTTGTATTAATTTCATTGTATTGTTATTTTTATTTTTTTTTTCCCAAATATTTTTTATGTGTAGTCAGTTCAATCTGAGGATGTGGAACCTGAGATTTAGAGGATGGACTCGACCTGTGTGGTCATCACCTGGACTGTCCAGCCTGCTTCAGTGCATTGCTACGTGCCCCTTCCCAAAACCGATACTGGAGCCCTCCACCAGGCCACTTAGTCAAGGCTACAGCTTGACTCCCTGTGGCCAGGAGTCCCCAACTACCCATAGCCATGGGACAGGGGAGGAAAAAGCAGGCCTTCTTGGCCTCACTGCCCACCCACCATGTTCCTCGGGCCCCTGCAGCCACAGCTATCCTTGACCCCCATTTGCAGGCTCTGTGTTTACAGTCTTGATCTCAGCCTGGGGGACTTCATTCAAAACCCAGGTCCTTGGGCACGGTGGCTCATACCTGTAATCCCAGCACTTTGGGAAGCCAAGGCAGGCGGATCACCTGAGGTCAGCAGTTCAAGACGAGCCTGGCCAACATGGCAAGACCCCCATGTCTACTAAAATACAAAAAATAGCCAGGTGTGGTGGCACATGCCTGTAATCCCAGCTACCCGGGAGGCTGAGGCAGGAGAATCGTTTGAACCAGGGAGGTAGAGGTAGCAGTGGGCCGAGATTGTGCTGCTGCACTACAGCCTGGGAGACAGAGTGAGACTCTGTCTCAAACAAACAAACAACAACAACAAAAACAGGCGCTGAGTTTAGTAGCTGAATCTTGCCTTGTTTCTTACACCTAAGTTCTCAGCCCTATTAACTGAGCTCCCAGGAAGTTGGCTCCTGTCAGGGCTCCCAGGATGGACACCTTGTTCCCCAGTGGCTTGTCCCATTTCCCCCCAGTCTTCCCGGGATCTGGATGGGGTCTCCTTTGCCACTGCTGGGCTTTCCTGTATCACTTGCTGCCCTTGGCACCTCTGCCTCCACCCAAGTCATAGCTTTCTCTGTGGCCTGCCCTCCATGGTGTGAACACGGCCCACTTACGGTCCCCGGGTGTTCTCCTGCATCCTGCTCCAGCTCAACTCTTCCACTGCCCTCTTTTGCCACGCTCCAGGGCAATGCCAGACTTGTCACCAGTTGCTATGGTCTGAACGTGTCCCTTTAAGTTCCTGTGTCAGAAATTTAATCCCCAGTGCAACAATGTGGGAAGCTACGGCCTTTTGGGAGGTGTTTGTGTCACAACGGCTTCACCCTCATGGATGGATTTATGTGGCTCTAAAAAGGGCTTATGGGAGTGGTTTCACCGGCTCTTCCCCTTTCACCTTCTCCCATGTGAGGACACGCAAGAAGGCTCTCACCAGATGTCACCGCCTTGATCTGGGACTTTCTAGTCTCCAGAAGAATGAAGAAGTAATGTTCTGTTTTTTATAAATTACCCAGTCTCAGGTATTCTGTTTTAGAGCACAAAACAGACTAAGACACTGGCATTCTTCATGCCACCATACCCTCCACGTGGCTCCTAGCCCAGGCTGTCCATGATGCAGCCCTGTGATACCTTGGGATGCAGGGTCACCCTGCCATCACTATGTGCCAGCCCTCCAACCGGCTACTTTCTGGGTTCCTCCACCGGTCAGGCAGGAACTTCAGCACGCCCTGCCTATGAGGCAGGAGCTGCAGAACACTTGGTGGGGTGCTACACTCTGGCCCTCCCTTCTACCCCACCATGCTGCCTCACCCTACTTCCAACTGTGGGCACTCAGCCCGTGTTTTAGCACATTGGGCTGCTACAGCAAATGACCATGGACTGGGTGGCTTATAAACAACAGAAAGTGATTGCTCACTGTGCTGGAGGCTGGGAAGTGCAAGGTCAAGGTGCTGGCAGATTCTCAGGGTTCTGGTGGTCGGAAATCTGAGATCAGGGCGGCCAGCATGGTTGGGTTTTGGCGAGGGCCCTCTTTGTGGCTTGTATGTGGTCATATTCTTGCTGTGCCCCCAAATATTGGGGGACTAGGAAGCAGGAAGAGAGAGAGCAAACTCTCCAGTATCCATTCTCATAAGAGCACTAAATCCCATCATGGGAACTCTACCTGCATGCCTCATCTAACCCTGATTGTCTCTCAAAGGCCCCATCTCCAAACACCATCGCACTGGGGGTTAGGGCTTCAGTGTGTAAATTTTAGGGGGATACATGCAGTTCATAACAAATATCTACCTTGCAGGGCTGTTGTGAGAATTGAAGAGATAGTGCCTCAGCCTGGCGCAGTGCCTAACGCCTGTAATCCAAGTACTTTGGGAGGCTGAGGCAGGAGGATCACTTGAGGTCAGGAGTTCGAGACCAACCTGGCCAACATGGTGAAACCCTGTCTCTACCAAAAATATTTTAAAAATTAGCTGAGTGTGGTGGTGCACGCCTGTAATCCAAACTCCTCGGGAGGCTGAGGCAGGAGAATCACTGAACCTGGGAGTTGGAGGGTGCAGTGAGCTGAGATTGCACCACTGCAGTCCAGCCTGACGATAGAGCGAGACCCTGTCTCACAAAAAAAAAAAAAAAAAAAAAAAGGGAGAGAGTGAGAGATAGTGCCTCTCTTATAGTGGGCATTGCCCTCCTCCAGCCATCGGTAAGTAAATATAGCACATAGAATTTAGCTCCACTGGACTCAAGTAGCCATCAATAGGGGACTACATAAAAAAGCATGTTAAACTAGCTAAATAAGCTCAATGTGACAGAAAAAGGAGTAACGGGCCGGGGGCAGTGGCTCAAGCCTGTAATCCCAGCACTTTGGGAGGCCGAAACCGGTGGATCACAAGGTCAGGAGATCGAGACCATCCTAGCTAACATGGTGAAACCCCATCTCTACTAAAAAAACACAAAAAAAACTAGCCAGGCGAGGTGGCGGGCGCCTGTAGTCCCAGCTACTCGGGAGGCTGAGACAGGAGAATGGCGTAAACCCAGGAGGCGGAGTTTGTAGTGAGCCGAGATCTGGCCACTGCACTCCAGCCTGGGCGACAGAGCGAGACTCCGTCTCAAAAAAAAAAAAAAGAAAAAGGAGTAACGAATTCCAATGGTACCAACATGGAGCCATCTTCAGTATACAGCTTCAAGCGAGCAAGAAAAGATACAGAATGCTGCACATAGGAAGCCACTTTTGTGTACAAAAGGGTGGGAAACAAGAACACCCGTTTGTATTTGCTTGTGCTTCAATGAGGGGAAATGGGAGAGACTGATAAAAGGCATTACCTGTAAGAGAACAGCAGTGAGAAAGAAACGGGTAAGAGCAATTCTCAAGTTACAGCTTTTAGAACATCTGGGTTTTGAATCGTGATATATTTCTATATAAAACGTTAAATTACAACAGATGTTGTAATTTACTTTTACTTAAAAGGTTTGCTGCATTCCAACATCCACTGTGTGTAGGGGCAGGGCCTAGAGATGGTTGAAGCACGTTACCCGTGTGGGAACTGAACCCAGAGGGTCCCAGGACTTACCTAGAATCACACCGTGGGTGGCAGGATGAGAATCCTCATCTACTGACTTGTGCTGCAGGGTCCTCTCCCCGTCTCAGCTTTCCATGGTTAAGGCTCTGTATTCACTCCAGGGCTCACTCAGATGGAGTGGAGAAAAGATCAATTAATCCTCTCTAATTTCTCACCATCGGGAAACTTCCAGAAACCAGGGATATAGGAATAGGAAAAATATAAGTTCCCTCCTGCCTAACAGATACAATCACAGGGTTTCATGAATGGCTCTCCACCTTTGCAAGGAGTCACCGTCGAGGGAGAGGGCCCCCAGGGTCACCTGCCCTCGCTGGTCCAACCGAGCGCACAGGATAGGGCTGCTTCCTCCCTGGCTGCTTTCCTCTGGTGACTCAGCAGGAGAGCTCCTGAAATAGCAGCCCTTGGGTAGAGAAGCTCGGGGAAGCCCTGGTGGTCTGGGGGAAGCACTCTTGTCACTGTCCCAGAGATAGCGCTCCCAAAATGTGTTTTCACCTTCCGGCCAGTGGGGCACTCCAACCCATGGGGTTTTAGGATGACAGGAAATTTGCATTGGAAAGCACCTGAGAAATCTCTAGACCAGTGCTCCTCAAACCCAAAGTGTACAGAATCGCGTGGGGTCTTGTTACAAAGCAGAATCTGAGTCAGTAGGTCCAGGGTGCGGCCTGAGATCCTGCATTTCTAACGCGCTCCCAGGTGAGGCCCTCCTGCTGGTCTTTTACAATTTATGGAAGAAGGAAAGGAAGTCCCAAGAGATAGAGGCTCTACCAACGTTCTCATGTCCCATCTCCTACCTCTCTGTGAAGGGGATACTTTTCCTGCTGAGTCACCATGCCTTGAATTTGGACCCTTTTTAAAGGAAAAACAAAAACCGTGGTTGCTGGCCCCCAAGATTATGTCTTATTCTCAGTCTTTATAGATTACAGACTTTTAATCTACTCAAGTCTTTTTCTACGCCTTTGGCTGGGTGTTCGCGGGGTCCCACGATGCAGCAGGGAATGAGGTCCTGCCTGGGAACAGGTCCTGCCTGGCCAAGCGAGGGTGGGAGTGGGGCAATCGGCTGCCTTGGGGATGCAGGACATTGGGGACATGGGGAACAGGGGTCCCACCACCGCCACTGCTGCTCCCACAGCCACTTTTGCCGCCACGGTCCCTGCCCCTGCCCCCGCTTCAGCCATGATGGAGGCAGCAGCTCTAGATGGCCCACCCACCACTGCCATTACCAGCACTTTGGAGGCCAAGGCAGGAGGATCACTTGCAGCCAGGAGTTCGAGACCCACCTAAGCAACATAGTGAGACTGTTGTCTCTACAAAAATAAAAATTTTTAAATTAACCAGGGATAGTGGCACATGACTGTAGTCTCAGCTGCTAGGGAGGCTGAGGTAAAAATCGCATAAAGCCATGACTTTGAGGCCGAAGTGAGTGAGCTATGATTACACCACTGCACTGCAACCTGGGTGACAGAGTGAGATCCTGTCTCAAAAAAAGCAAAAAAGAAAGAAATTGATAGATAAATGCGTAGACAGATGACAGATACAAGCTGCCAAGCAGAGAAAATGGTCTCTCCCCTGTTGGAGTTGAAACGGGAGAATTGAAAACGACTGAACTCGTGGAAGCAAGAGTAGAATGGTGGTCACAGTCTCAAGTAGCTAGGAGGAATAAGTTCAATTTTTTTTGGATTGATTGCATAGTGTGGTGAATATACTTAATAACTGAGCACTGTACATTTCAATATCACTAAAAGAGTTCATCTCAAATGTTCTCATCACAAAAAGTGCCAAATATTTGAGGTGATGAATGTTAATTAGCTAGATTTAATCATTTCACATTGTATTCAAAATCATAACATCACTTTGTGTCCCATAAATATATAAAACCACAGTTTGTCGAAAATAATTTAAAATTTTTTTAAAAGAAAAACAGGAGACTCAACACGGCAATTGTATGGCCTTGATTCACGCCAGATCTTCCGCTCCAGAAACCTCCACAGCACTCGGCATCTAAGGCAGCAGAAGCTGCCCACTGCTGCATGCCCCAGCTCAGCCCTGCCTTGCAGCCAAACTGTGCCAGCCACAAAAGCAAGTGAGGACCAACCAGACATCCCAAGTGCTCACTGGACCAGGCAGTTCCTGTGAGTCCATCAGTGACTTCCGAATCCTGGACTACGACGTGCTCATAGCAGCCCCGCAGAGGAAACTAGAATGCCCACTGATAGATTCCTAAAGCTGGAAACCAGAAACTGAAGCCAACTCTCAAAACGCATAGACTCTCAGAGCTGGAGGGAGGGGAGGCCACAGCGAGGTGGCGTGATTTCTCCTAGGTCACAGAGTACAGATCGTACTGCTACTGCATATCTCACTGTTTCAGTCACACACCAGTCCAGGTCGCTTCAGGATGAGGCCCTGAATTATCAAATATCTTGTAAGTGGATGAACCCTGGTTTTGAGTCTAGCACTAATGTTTTGTTTGTTTGTTTGAGATGGAGTTTCACTCTTTTTGCCTAGACTGAAGTACAGTGGTGCAATCTCGGCTCACTGCAACCTCCGCCTCCCTGGTTCAAGCAATTCTCCTGCCTCAGCCTCCCAAGTAGCTGGGATTACAGGCGCCCGCCACGACCCCCAGCTAATTTTTTGTATTTTTAGTAGAGACAGGGTTTCACCATGTTGGCCAGGCTGGTCTCGAACTCCTGACCTCATGATCCACCTGCCTCGGCCTCCCAAAGTGCTAGGATTACAGGCATGAGCCACCGTGCCCGGCTGTGAACTAATGTTTTATTGTGCGCTTAATAAATACTTGTCAAGTGAATGAGTGCTTGAATAAACCAATAATTCACACACCCCTGCATTCTAAAACTCTAAACAAATTAGATTTATGATTCTACAAGGTTCCAATAGATTTGGTTTTAATATATTAAAATCTATCAAGTTCTCCTGCCCTCAAGCTAAAGGAGCATAGAGAGATTGTCCTTAATAGGCATTAGAGATGGCAGCCCCCACTTTCTGCCAATGGGGCCATGTACAGGATGGAGAGGGTGTGGGTGGACAGGAAGTAGCTGGAGAACCAATGGGCTTAGGCCTTACCTGACATCGGACTTAAAACTAAATGACATAAATGAAGCTTCATGGTGTGAGTGTGTTCATCTGCTGAATGTCAAATGCAAACATTTATAATGTATCACAGTTTTGATAACATTGTTTTGGCGTATCTTCCAGTTTTAAATGTATCAGGGCAGCACATTCATTGCACCTGTGCCTGCGCTTACACACACGCACACGTGAGATCCAGCCCTAACACTTCCGGCCTTGCTCTGAAATGCCCAAGAGCTTCCTGCTTTCTGGGTCTTGACAGTCTTGTTTATCAGGATCTCTTCCTATGTCCTGCAAGGAAGCGACTGCTGCTGGCCACAATGTCTATAATCAAAGCTAAGTCAGGATTTGCTGGCTCGAAACAGAAGCAGTCATTTGAATGCTAAAAAGCATATGACAGGACGGGGCGTGGCTCATGGCTGTAATCCCAGCATTTTGGGAGGTCAAGGCAGGAGGATAGCTTGAGTCCAAGAGTTTGAGACCAGCCCAGGCAACATAGTGAGACTCTATCTCTACAAAAAAGAAAAAAAATAGTAGCCAGGTGTGGTGACATGTACCTGTGGTCCCAGCTACTAGCGGGGCTGAGGCAGGAGGATTGCTTGAGTCAGAATTTCAGTGCTGCAGTGAGCTTAGATCTTGTCACAGGACTCCAGCTTTGGTGACAGCAAGACCCCACCTAAAAAGAAAAGTCTTGATATGCTGTGATACATACACACACGTGTAATATGCTGTGATATATACATACACACACACACATATATGTGTATATCATATGTATATTACGTGAATATATGTGTGTGTATTTCACAGCATATCAGGACTTGGATAGGTCTTAGACATCTAATCATGGCTCTTTCATGTTACAGGACAGATCTAAAGAGAGTGCATAACTTTCCCAGGTCTAATTGCTGGCTTGTGATAAGACCTGGTCTCCAGAGGGATTTTTTGATCATAATTTGGTGTCTTCAATTGTCAGGAAGACAGAATTAGAACCAGGGAAAAGCACATCACATTCCCAGGAAGATTGTACTTATTTTTCATTTGTATCAAATATCACATCGTTGAAAGCAATCTTTGCTATTATAGCCATCCTTGTGGAATTGCCCAAATACACGATAAACCAACCATCAGAAGCCTTTGCCGCAGGACGCATGGGGAAGAACACGTCAGATCCACTTACTGGCTCTGGAGGCTTCATGGGTACACCTCTTACCTTTTAAGCTTCATTTTTCTTGTCTGTAAAGTGGGGCTGACAAAAGTGCCTAAGGTTTGGGCCGGGGGTAGAGGCTCACACCTGTAATCCCAGCCCTTTAGGAGGCCGAAGTGGGTGGATCACCTGAGGTTAGGAGTTCAAGACCAGCCTGGCCAACATGGCGGAATCCTCCCTCTACTAAAAATAGAAAAATTAGCCATGTGTGATGGTAGGCGCCTGTAATCCCAGCTGCTCGGACAGGAGGCAGGAGAATCGCTTGAACCTGGAAGGTGGAGGTTGCAGTGAGCACCACTGCACTGAGATTGCACCACTGCACTCCAGCCTGGGTGATAGAGCGAGACTGAGTCTCAAAAAAAAAAAAAAAAGAAAAGTACTTAAGGTTTGTTATGAGAATTAAGTGAAACTATGCATGTAAAGGCACTTAGCATAGTTTCTGACACATCTTCAGTGTTAAGTAAATTTGAGCAGAGGTTATTATTGTATTGTTGCTGCTGCTTTTGTTATTATACAGATGAATCCACTTCTCATGTAGGTGCCCTGCCCTGTCTCCCACCTGACTCTTCCCTCTTAGGATGGGTCTCTTGTCCCCACTCTCTGAGTCTCTGTGGCTCTCAATATTTATTACCAAGCACCTGCTTAAAATTACTGACTCTCTTGTGCCCCATGATTTGAGGTTTTGTCTGCCAAATTATATTTATTAAGAAATAATTCTTTATCCAAGGTCTAGTAGGATAAAAATGGTCACAAATTCTTTCTCCATTCTCTGAATCCATGACTTGATTTCATAGTAGAATATGGTGGGGGTGATGCTGTGTGACTTCCAGACAGGACCCAAAAGGCCTTGCGGCTTCCACTGGTGCTCTCTTGGAATGTTGCTATTGCACATAAGAAGCCTGGATTAGCCTACTGGAAAGCCAGTTAACAGCCCCAGCTGACTCTTGGCCATGGGAGTGAAGGTGTCTTAGACCAGGCCCGGTAGGCCCTCCAGATGACTGCGGCCACATGAGTGACCCCAGACAAGACTGGTAGAAGAACCACCCAGTTGAGCCCAGATCACAGAGCGGAATCTTTAGCAAATAAATGACATTTGCTTTATGTGACTAAACGTTGGTATGGTATGGCGTACCAGGCCGCAATGATACATCATAGAAATTGTTTCCAGAAGTGAGATGCTGGTATTAAAAAGAAAAAAAAAAAAACTGCATGTACATGACATCATCTTTGGCAATAGTTAGGCTGAGTTTGGAAAAGTGAGGAGGCTACTAGCAGCAGTTGGAGAAATGACAGACAGACTGTTCATGGAGGGTGAAAAACCAGTGAGGAGATTCTTATTTCAGGTTGGAAAAAAGGCAACACACGTTATATAGTGGCAGAACAACTGGGAAAATGTCACCTGTGGTAACTTAGAAAACGAAAAACGTGTTTATGAAATTTGTAGCTCTGGTTAAGTACATCTCTAACACAGAATGTTGACAGCCTCGTGAATGTTTTTAGCAGAATATAGACACTGCAAAAGAGAAATGAGCTAAGAAGAAACTGTTGAGTTTGCAAACAGAATTTAGAAGAACTATAGAGGGCTCAGGACTTAGTGGGTTAGAAAGTAGAATTCAGCTAAACTTTAGGGCATTGTCTCAGAGTGGCCTGACATGAACAAATAGAAAGAAATCTGTCTCAAAACAAATGTATAGTGTGGCTTTTGGGGCATGGAATGTATCCTATGTGATTCATGGGAAACCTACACAGTCTTAAAAGAGTTGTCCGGGTGAAGGGACCACCAGCCCAGACTAAAAGCAAACAAGACAGATCACATATGAAAGAGAACTCCAGACTCCCAAATTTCTTTCTTTTTTTTTTTTCAAGACAGAGTCTTGTTCTGTCATCTAAGCTGGAGTACAGTGGTTCAGTCATAGCTAACTGCAGCCTCAGACTCCTGGGCTCAAGAGATCCTCTTACCTTAGCCTTCCAAGTAGCTGGAACTAAAGACACATGCCACTATGCCTGGCTAACTTTTTTTTTTTTAATTTGGTAGAGATAGGGTCTCACTCTGTTGCCCAGGCTTGTCTCAAATTCCTGGCCTCAAGCAATCCTCCCACCTTGGCATCCAAATTTCTATGAGTGGGCAGCAGACTTGAGAAAGGCACTAAGTTTCAACCGTAGACTTGTTATTATAGAGAAGGAAGGACCTCTTGGAAAGTAGTTAAGACCTCAGAGGGCTGAGCCATGAGCCACTGAGAGCAGTGGACTAGAGAGCCACTTCCAGAGAGCAGAATTAGGCCCCAGCTAAGGATTGGCCCTGACCACCATGGTGGATTTCAGAATTTCTGCATATTCGTGATTGCCAAGAGCCACTTGTCTTTCCCCTCTTCAATCGTGAGTGCTTACTGCAATCACCCTGGCCCTGTTTCCCCACTATGTATGTGTGCGGGGGCGGGGAATTTGTCCTTTTAGTTCACAAGCCTCCAGATTGTAAATGAAAAAGTATCTGAGATGAGTCTCAATCAATTGAGAAGGTTATTTTGCCAAGGATAAGGATGCACCCGTGACACAGCTTCAGGACATCCTAATGACACATGCCCAGAGTGGTCAGGGTACAGCTTGGTTTTATACACTTTAGGGAGACATGAGACATCAATCAATATATGTAAGATGTACACTGGTTCAATCTGGAAAGACAGGACAACTCAAAGCAGGGGCTTCCAGGTCATGGGTAGATTTAAAGATCTTCTGATTGGCAATTTGTTGAAAAAGTTATTATCTAAAGACCTGAAATCAATACAAAGGAAGGTTTGGGTTAAAAGAATTGGGAGTTGTAGAGACAAAAGGGTTATCATGCAGATGAAGGCTCCAAGTAGCAGATGTCAGAGAAAATAGATGGTAAGTGTTTTTTATCAGACTTAAAAGAGTCCGTTCTGTCAGTCTTAAGGTCTCTGTGTTAGTGTTTGTGAAACATATCTGACCCTTACTTTCCATCATGGCCTGAATTAGTTTTTCAGGTTAACTTTGGAATGCCCTTGGTTGAGAGGAGGGTCCATCAGTCAGCTGGGGGGTGGTTAGGATTTTATTTTTGGATTACAAGATCAAGAGAAATTGTACCCTTCCACGATACTCTCCTACATCTGCACCTACTCCAGGGCATGAGATGACAGGTTCTGAGCCTAGTTCCATGATGGGATGACCACGCCCTGGTGCATGGTCTTGGGATGGGGGAGTGCATTTTGCCAGGGGAAATGACGTAAATAATGATGGCCATAGGGTGAAATGGGACAGGTTAAAAATAGCCACAAATTCTTAGCAGCTCCTACCTTTAAGAGATAAAGTTTATTTCTCCACCCCCTGAATCTGGCCTGGGCTTTTGACTTTCTTTAAGCAATAGAACGTGCTGGAAGTGACCTTGTGCAGCTTTGGAGCAAAGCTGTAAGAGAGCTGCAGCTTCCACTCTTGCTCTCGTGGAATGCAGATGCTGCTGCTGCTGCTGCTGCCACTGTTTATGAAACTTAGGCTCACCTGGCCACGTGGAGGAGAGTCAGGGCTCCCTAAAGGACCCCCCCCCCACAGCTGACCAACACCACAGCTGACCCCCAGACATGTGAATGAGGCCACTGCAGACCATCCAGGCCTAACTGACCCACCAAGTAACTACAGCCACGAGAGTGACCCCAGCCCAATTAATTTCAGCCCAAATTGCTGAATCACAAGATTGTGAGCAAATACATGGTTATTTTAAGCTACTAAGTTACAGATTGCTTTGTTACATGGAAATAGATCATTAAGATGTAGGAAAATAACCAGTTATCACAGGTAATATATTTTTTAATGCAAAAAAAAACAGGATATTGCTGCTAGCCTGTGAATAATTTCACTTCACTTGCCCCTGCTCCTCTTCCTATCTGTGGATGCTACAGACGCAGACTCAGGAGAGCACGGGAGGGAGTCATCATCTTCATCCCACTACCTCAGTTTCCCAAGGTGTTTCTGATGTGGGCTTAAGCCACCACCTTTCCCTTCACCCCCATACAGATCTGGAAGCTTAAGGATCTACCCTGATTCTCAAACTTTGCAGCACATTAGAAGCCGCCCTCTAAAGCTGTGCTTCTGAAATTTTACTGTTCACCCAGGGGTCTTGTAGGGTTGGATTCTGACTGCATATTGTGGGCTGGCCTGAGAGTCTGCCTTTCTCACAGGTACCCAGGTGATGCCCTGCTGGGGTCCATGGACAACACTGGGAGTAGCAAGGGTGGAGGGGGAATGACTGAAACACAGAACAGCGGGGCTCAGCCTCGGTTGTGTTGAAACGGCCTCTGGAGTGTCATAAGATGTTGATGTCTTGCCCACATTCCCAGAAATTCTGACTTAATTGGTCTGGGTGTGGCCAGGGACAGGATGTCTAAATGTTCCCTTGGTGATTCCCACGTGCAGCCAAGGCTGAGAGCCCTGTGCTCTGAACGATGAGTCCTGGCTCTTTGGAAAGGGCCCCACCCATGCAGCCAGCTCTCACCACACCTGCGAAGACTGTGCTAGACCCGCAGTCAGCGAGCTCTTTTAACCCTTTCAGTGCACGTGGAGCCAGCCAGAAGACTGCTGGAGAACAGTGAGTGGTAACAGCCACAGCCTGTGCTCCCAGCAAAGCAGGACACAGGAAGGAGGCATGGAAGGGCTGACCACAGCTGCGTGGTTGGTCACAGGGCTGAGCCTCCCTCAGCCTTGCCTTCATCACCTGTGAATAGAGTCTTCAGGCTATCTTTGTGGGGTTGTCGGCCAAGTACCTGACTCAGGCTACAGACCCCATAAATGGGAGCTATTATCCATAAATAGGGCATCCATAGACCTGAGCAGCCAGTTGTGGAGAAGTTGAGAGCAGCTGATGTCTGGGATTCACGTTCGCCAGTGTGAAAAACCTGCACGGGAAGCGATCCTTTCTGGTAAATGCGAGACCCTGACGTTTTCTGTGAGGGTTTAGTGTTATTATTACCTACTGCTGCCCTGCCGTGAAGTCAGGGCCAGAATGGCTTCATTTTAAAGACTAGGACAGTGAAAAACAAAGTATTTTGGAATTTAATGTCTTCTTCAGAAGGTACTCTTTCTGAATTTTAAGGTGAGAGAAAGTCATTTTAAAAAAATAAAAGCAGGCCGGGCATGATGGCTTATGACGGATCATGAGGTAAAGAGTTCAAGACCAGACTGGCCAATACGGTGAAACCCCATCTCTACTAAAAATGCAAAAATTAGCTAGGCCTGGTGGCGCGTGCCTGTAATCCCAGCTACTCGAGAGGCTGAGACAGGAGAATCACTTGAATCCGGGAGGTGGAAGTTGCAGTGAGCCGAGATCATGCCACTGCACTCCAGCCTGGGGCTCAGCAAGACTCCATCTCAGAAAATAAATAAATAAACAAACAAACAAACAAACAAAAAAATGGAGTATGCTTTATTGTATAATGGAGTATACTGAATAAACCCCATGCGACATCGACCAGAAACTAGTTAAAGACCAGGGATTTATTTGTTCATATTAAAAAGGCAACTTTGTATACAGTTCTTGGGAGGTTTGACTTTGCTCTGCTGCTCATGAAATATGGAATGTCTGTCTCTTGGGCAAGACAGTTCCAGCATCCAGGAGGATGGGGAGGGCAGAGGAGGGTGTCGTGGTGTTTGCTGGGTGGTGGTGGCCCTATGAGATGGCACAGAGAGCAAGTGTGGCAGGAAAACAGGTGAAGGGAGACAAAGAGGCAGACGATTCCAACGGGACCATCCAGAGTCCAGGGGATGTGGCTGCTGTACCCCAGCACCCCACACAGAGCCTTCTCACAATACCGTCTTCTTTCTTTTCCGCTCTCTTCCTTCCTTTCTCCCCCAAGACCTATACTCTTCAAATTACAAAAGTACCAACTATTGCACACATCCAAAAGTGAAAAATGAACCTCCTCTTTCTACCCAAGTCGGTGAACAGTGGTTCTTATGGTTTAGTGCACAGAAGAACCACTTGGGGAGCTTGTAAATGAGCCAGGAGTCCTGTGACCCATGCCCAGACGGTCTGATTTACCAGGTCTGGATTAGGGTCTCCATTGTTAACAGCCCTTAGCCCCCAGCAGCGATTCTGATGTTAGTGACCTTTGAATTCCGCTTTAAGTTGTGTTGCCTGGAGCTGGCTGGTGCTGGCTGCTAGGGGTAGGGTGTGTATCCTTTCTTTCTTTCTTTCTTTCTTTTTTGAGACAGAGTTTTGCTCTTGTTGCCCAGGCTGGAGTGCAATGGGGCGATCTCACACACTGCAACCTCTGCCTCCCAGGTTCAAGCGATTCTCCTGCTTCAGCCTCCTGAGTAGGTGGGATTACAGGCACCCACTACCATGCCTGGCTAATTTTTGTACTTTTAGTAGAGACAAGGTTTCAGCATGTTGGCCAGGCTGGTCTCAAACTCCCAACCTCAGGTGATCCGCCCACCTCAGCCTCCCGAAGTGCTGAGATTACAGGTGTGAGCCACCATGCCCAGCCGGGTATGTCGTTTCATATTTAGCCATGCTGACCTGGAGCACATGTGACCTGGTGCTGTGTGACCTGGAGCACACACACACGGGACTACATTACATGTGATACATAGTTCTCCCTGTCTGGCCATGGACCATAAGCCAGAGCCCATCTGTTATAAAACCTGCATTTGACTAGACAAATTAAGAGTAGGATTAGAGAATCCTCATACACTGCTTTCTGCAATACCAACCCATCTATTCTTGCTGTCTGAAAAAACCTGCCCACACAGAGTCAAACAAAACCACCCCTCATTGCCAGTGATAGGCTAGAGTTCTGGCTGGTCTTTATCTGCAGCTGGCAATAGATTAGGCTTCCTGCTACCCTACAAATAGCCTTTAACCTATTCCCTTGTGGTAATTAATATTTTGTGGTGAGCCAATACCTGCACAGTCATGTTCCATGCCTGACCGGTCTGAATACCAGGATTCATTCCCTAATAGAGCCAACTGCATGGCCCCAGGGACTGAGTTCCACTGTGGAAAGAGTAAAGGTCGTGACGCCAAGTAGGCCTGAGTTCAGCTGGGTGCCCCTTTCACCAACTGAATGCATGTGGTCAAGTCAATTAACTGTACACAGAACCTCAAATTTTCACCTGTTAAATGGATATAGCAATGCTTTGCTTACAGTAATGGTCATGAGGGTTAAATGAAATGACACAGAAAGAACTTTACCCACAGTAAGCTTTCAGCAAATTCATTCATTTGGCAAGTATTTATTGGGTACCTGTCTATTGCACCCTGATGGATTGCTAGCCAGACTCTACTTCCCCTGGCCGTAGCAGTGCTGGACTGGGCCCTGGAGTGTGGTGTAGCGGTGAGCAAACAGAGACAAATGTCCCTGTTGATGGAGCTCATGGTCTGGTGGGAGCCATCATTACTATCATTATTGTTCCATGGTCATCGGTTGCTCTAAGACTGTAAATTGACTCGATCTTTGTGAAGGAAGGAAGTGAGGCAGCTAAGCGGGATTAGGAGGCGGGACACTCAGGAGACTTGTCTTGCACCAAGAATATGGATGTGCCCCAACCTTATTGGAATCCATCACAATCGGGATGTTGACAAATTCAGGTTTCCACATACAACTCTTTAGATAAATGGCTAAATATAAGCCTGTCCTATACCAACCATAGTAGTCAATCCTTAAAGAGAAAGCAAGACAGATCCCCTTGCCTGTGCTCATCTTTCTTAGTCGGGGAAATATTGAAGGGGTGGCCCCTGGGTTCCCATCACCAAACTTGAAACCAGCCTGCTGAAGGTTGCTGACCACATGGTCAATGAGATTCTGAAACCAAGTAATGTATTGTAGACGGATGCTTCCTGCGACTGCATGGTTTGTTTTGTTTTATTGCATACATTTCAAAGTATTTAACATGTGGCCAAGAAATTGTGTTCAGAAAATTGCAAAAGAAAACTCAAGAGAATAAGGCCTCCAGAAAAAAAAATAAAACATGTTTTTAGGGTAATGAAAGCCAGGAAAAATAATTAATAGTTATTAAATCAATTTTGAATTAGATTGTTATTTCAATTCCTTGTGTGAATGACTAAATCATAAGCTAGTCACAAGTGATGGAAAAACTGTGAATGGAAAGCCAATTCCAAATTCAGCACGTTTAGATGTTCTGTTATATTCAACGTGCTGATAAAGCCCTTGATGGAAAGAAATATACATATATTCCCCAAGTTTAGTACGCAGAAGAACCACCTGGGAAGCTTGTAAATAAGGCAGGATTCCTGCGACCCATCCCCAGAGGATGGGAGTTTTAGTAAAACCAAGTTTTACTAAAAGGAAATCCAGGCCGGGTGCGGTGGCTCAAGCCTGTAATCCCAGCACTTTGGGAGGCCAAGACAGGCGGATCACAAGGTCAGGAGATCGAGACCATTCTGGCTAACACAGTGAAACCCCGTCTCTACTAAAAAATACAAAAAACTAGCCGGGCGAGGTGGCAGGCGCCTGTAGTCCCAGCTACTCCGGAGGCTGAGGCAGGAGAATGGCGTGAACCCGGGAGGCGGAGCTTGCAGTGAGCTGAGATCCGGCCACTGCACTCCAGCCTGGGCGACAGAGTGAGACTCTGTCTCAAAAAAAAAAAAAAAAAAAAAAAAGATGGAAATTCATTTCTTCCCACTAAAAAATGTGGAATAATGTAAAAATATGTATATTGGCTTGAAGAAGGGCTACCTTCATAGCTGCCCCGCAACCCTCATGTCTGGGTCGAACTCTGCTGGGCTGAGGTTCTGGACAGTCTGCGTGGGATAAGGTCTCAACAGATGGGGTTGAGACGCCCACTCACTTGGTAATTCTGAAAATGTAATCTAGTATGTGTGTACTTGTTTATTATTTAAAATCACATTTATTGGCCAGGCGCGGTGGCTCACACCTGTAATCCTAGCACTTTAGGAGGCCGAGACAGGTGGATCACCTGAGGTTAGGAGTTTGAGACCAGCCTGGCCAACATGGTAAAACCCCATCTCTACTAAAAATACAAAAATTAGCCAGGCATGGTGGTGCGTGCCTGTAATCCCGTCTACTCAGGAAGCAGAGGCAGGAGAATCGCTTGAACCCGGGAGGTGGAGGTTTCAGTGAATCGAGATGGCGCCACTTCACTCCAGCCTGGGCAACAAGAGCGAAACTCCGTCTCAAAAAAAAAAATTACATTTATTCAGCACCAATTCTATGGTACAAATTAGATGCAAAAATGAGCTGGCCTTGCCCTGCACTCACAGAGCCTGCAGACAAGGAGATAGGGAACTAGAAGTCAGTGTGGTCCTGCAGGACCCTCTGAAATCTAACCCAACTGCATGACCCAGCAAAGGCTGCAGGAAAACCAAGAACAGAGGCAGCCCTGCTGATGCATTATTCAGCCAGAGTGCCCTCCCCACAGCCGCCAGCCAAGCATGTGTTCTGCCAAGAAGAGACAATTAGGTGGCCACACTGTGGTAGGGCAGACAGCTCTTGCAGCTCTGCATGAAATGGGCACTGAGGTGAGTGAGTACTTCCCTCTCCTGTTTTAGACCAAGGATCAGTCAACTTGTTCTGTAAAGGATCAGATAGTAACTATTTTGATGTGTGTGTGCTGTGAGGTGTGTGCTGCAACGCCCCCCACCGCTCTGTCGTGGTAGTATGAGGGCAGCTGCAGGCACAGCTCATGGAGGGGCGCGGCTGTGTTCAGTAGTACCCCATTCACAGAAAGAAGCCAGCAGCGACCCACGGGCCCTCAGGCTGCATTTGCGGACCCCTACTTGAGAGCCAGGCCAGGCCAAATTCCCAGTTGCCCTTTATTCAGGGGGAACTATGTAAACATCAAGAGACTATTTTCCAAAACTCGTTTTTAAAAAAATCTCAAGCACATAAAAAGCACGTTGTGCTTCTCGGTGTTTGTTTTTAAGAAGTGTTTTTCCACAGGTATTTTAACTGAAGGGTTTTGTTTCTTCTTTCATTTCTCCTGGTGCTTCTTGGCGACAGAGTCTACATACCGACATTTCACCCTTTCCTCGCCCTTGAGAGTAAGACTTCCAAGATTAAGTTTATTGTACTCGGGAGCTGGCCAAGCAACCACATAGCTCCTGTCTCCTGCCTCCAAATCTTCAAGGCAGTGCCAGCTGCATTTTTCCAGGCCCGGACAGCATGCCAGAGGGGCGACGTCACAGCCTGGGCAGCCAGGCCTCCGTTTCCTGTTTCTTTCCTCCTGAAAGACACATGAATCATATCAGCTTTATCATTTGACTCGGAGCTCATTTCCCTGTTCCACAAATGCCTGAAGTTAGAGACAGTGAGAGCCAAGTGTAATCAAAGCATGAAGTCCTGAGTTGCTTTCTCCCCTTAAGAATGGAACACATGTTTTCCCATCTCAAAAGAAAGCACATCAGCTGACTTAATTTGGAGTCTTTTGGCCTGAGCACTTGGCTCCTGGGTCAGATACTGGTGATCTCATCTGAAAAGCTGGGCCCTGCCTGTGCCCAAGGCAGGTGAGGTCCAGCCGTGGTGGCAGCAAGGCCCTTGTGTGCATCCACCCCTGGCACACGGGAACTCTGTGCTTAGCGGCAGGGTTCCCCTGCAAGTAACCCTAGCCGAGTGTGAATACAGACAGCAAGCTGTGATCACATCGCAGCCTTTCCCTGGGCATCTCACCATCCTTGCTCTGGGGTGAAAGGGCTAATAGGAAAGGAAAAGTCTAACAAATAATTTGAACATATGAATTTGAAACTAAAATATCAATGACTTGTAAATATGAGGAAGGGACCGGGTGGGTCACAGGCAGGAGCTATCCAGATATTGCTCTTACCTGCTCACAAACACATATTGCTAAATTTATTGAACACTTACTACGTGATAGACCCAGCTTTAAAAAGGATTTTACCTGCACTAACTCATTTCATCTTCACAGCAATGCTGCCAGGTAGATAGAGTTGTTGCAGTTTTACAGATGAGGACACTAGGTCCCAGGAGGTATCTTGCCTAAGGTCCGACAGCTAGCTAAGGTCAGAACTCAGAATGATGGCAAGGATTCTGAACAACTGTGAGTGTATGTGTGCTGTGTGATCTCAGAGAATAACGTGATAATAAGCAGATCCACTATTAAAAATGCATGTATGTGTTTCAGAAACTCCCTGTGTATTTTAACATAATCATATTTGGCATGATGAGATCAGATATTTATGCTTATTAGAGCCACACTAATGAAAATATACAACTGGCCAGGCGTGGTGGCTCATGCCTGTAATCCCAGCACTTTGGGAGACCAAGGTGGGTGGATCATGAGGTCAGGAATTCAAGACCAGTCTGGCCAAGATGGTGACACCCTGTCTCTACTAAAACTACAAAAATTGGCCGGGCACGGTGGCTTTCGCCTGTAATCCCAGCACCTTGGGAGGCCGAGGCAGGCAGATTACCTGAGGTCAGAAGTTCGAGACCAGCCTGGCCAACACAGTGAAACCCCATCTCTACTAAAAATACAAAAATTAGCCAGGCGTGGTGGCACACGCCTGTGATGCCAGCTACTCGGGAGGCTGAGGCAGGAGAATTGCTTGAACCCGGGAGACGGAGGTTGCAGTGAGCCAAGATTGCACCACTGCACTCCAGCCTGGCTGACAGAGCGAGACTCTGTCTCAAAAAATAAAAATAAAAATAAAAAATTAGCCGGGCATGGTAGCAGGTGCCTGTAATCCCAGTTACTCGGGAGGCTAAGGCATGAGAATTGCTTGAGCCCAGGCAGCAGAGGTTACAGTGAGCCGAGATCAGCCACTGCACTCCAGCCTGGGCAACAGAGTGAAACTCCATCTCAAAAAAAAAAAAAAAAAAAAAAAAAAAAGAAAATGTACAACTCAATATATACATTATCTAACTGTGAATACCTGCAAATATTACTATGTAACCCTCCTGGATCCTCTGTGTCCCAGGTTGGGATCTGCATTCCTGGCTGGTCCCAGAACAGACCTCTGCAACTGTAGATGTTATCACTCCACAGGCTGGTCTTCTTGGGCTACAGTGTTACTTTGACCAAGTAATGCTAAACGTTTTCTAAAAACGTTGGTTAGGCCAGTCTTATCCACATTTAACTGGCTTTTCTGCATCTTCTTTAAAAATAGTTTGAAAAAGTTTGTGAAAATTGAATTCTGATGTCTCCCAGCATTTATCTAACTAAGGGGAGGAGATGTTTATTGGCCTGGAGGGTTACAGAGATCAGACAGTAGCTTACCTTAATTAAAGTACTGTGGGGACCCCCTCAATTAACCAATTAGCCTAGTGAACTCTGAGTTTCATCGTCCCATTCCATCTGCTTCTCTGACAGCTGTTCCGTATCCTCTCGGGGAAGTAATCTGTGTTTAATTTTGACTTTAAATGAGAAACTGAAATTCACAAATGTATGTTTTGTACCTATTCTGTATTACGGCAAAATACCCATAATGTAATTTATCATCAGCTATTTTTAAGTGTACAGTTCAGTGGTATTAAGTTCATTTACATTGTTGTGCAACCGTCACCCCATCCATCTCCAGAACTTTCTTGTCTTCCCAAACTGAAACTCTGTCCCAATTAAATAATAACTCCCACCCCCCACTCCTCTAACCCCTGCTAACCACCCTTTTACTCTCTGTCTCTGCCAATTTGGTTACTCTAGGCACCTCATATAAGTAGAATCACACAATATTTGTCCTTTTGTGATTTGCTTATTTCACTGAGCATAATGTCCTCAAGGTTCATCCGTGTTGTCACACACGTCAAAGTGTCCTTCCTTTTTAAGACTGAATAATATTCCATTGTGAAGCTGAACCACATTCTGCTTATCTCTTCATCTGTGGATGGACACTTGTGTTGCTTCCACCTTTTGGCTGCTGTGAATATGCTGCCATGAACACGGGTGGGCACACATCAGGTTGAGTCCTTGCTTTCAATTATTTTGGGTATATACCCAGAAGTGGAATTGCTGAAATTGTAATTCTATTTCTAATTTTTTGAGGAACACCATACTATGGTGTTTATTTTTTTAAGGGCTACATAGAATGGACAAAATTATGGTTAAGTCTAAAAGAAAGATAAAAATAAACCTAGGTTTCATGACAAATTTGAAGTAATTCACCAGTGGGACTGCAGTTTTGCCTTTTCTTTCTCATTTATCCACTTACTTGAGAATTTTTTTTTACAAGCTTTCTTCTCTTTAAGGATCTAAAGTAAGGTCCAGTATTTTTAGCAGATAATGGGTATTATATTAAAGACTAAATAGGAAAGGAAGAAAGCTGTATGAGATGTGCTATTTGGAGAAGATTCTGAAAGAGTTAAGTTTATTGCTCGACTCTCCATCTCCCTGGCATATTCACCAAAACTGCACTATAGTCTTTCATATTTGCAGCCATTTGTTCCCTTGACAGGCATGAAGCTTCTGCCACCTGCTCAGGGACCGTCAGCATAACACTTATTCTTCACCGTCTTGTTCCGTAGATACTGGGTTCGTGTCTTCCTGCTCCAACCCACACAGTGCATGCTTGAGCAACCCCAAGAATCAGATGGTGACCAAGATGAGTGTGAGGCCTTCTGTGGGCTGGTGAGGCCGTGGAGACCTGCAGAGCTCAGAGCTTACCTAAGGGGCAACCGCTCATCCCTCCTGGCTACTTATTGCCCTGTGGGAATGCAGGTCCAATTTTCCAGATCTTCCTAATTTCCAGGAAAAACAAGATATCCAGCTTCTAATGTAAAATCTCCCGGTTTTAAATTTTAGCCACTTATTCAGAAAAAGAAATTAAACATGGCACAGGCCAAATAAAAGCATATTTGCAGATCCCTGCGGCTGGAGAGCCATGAGCTTCTACCTCTGCACTCATTGAAACTCTCTCCGGGAACTCTCAGGACATATCTGATAAGCATCTTGTTTTCAAGATGTCCACGGTGTCTATCAAGAGGGAAAGAATGAAAGAAGAAATGGAGGTAGAGGTGGATCTCCAGGAAGCTAATGAAGCCATAGCTTCTTGGCTCCTTCTTTCCCTGGGGCCTTGTGTTTTGTAAGTTTTCCTTGATGAGGATTGCTGTGCCTTTCCACTCTGGCTTCCCCTTGTCTAGTGTGGCAAAACTACAAAGGGAAAGTTGAGTTGAGGAAACATTCGGTTTGAGTTGAGAGGGGTATATTTTTGTGGTTAGCACAAGTAGTGCCTTCGGCTGCAGCAAGGCTGCTCCCCTCTGGCCATTGTCTGGCATAAGGTGAGAAGTTTTGGGGGCCAGATGATTGGAAGCACCCAGAGCCCAACCCCCAGATTCTACGCCATATCTGGAATCCTGGAATTTCCTGCCCCACACCTGGAGCCTGCATCAGAGCCCGCTTGGGGCCCTCATCTCCATCTACCTTTCTAAGGACAACACACTGCAGTGCTGGTGAGTTTACTGGTACTCCAAGAGGTGGCCAAGAGGCGACTGTCTACAGGGAGTGTGGATATAACTCGGGTCTGCATACATGTGAGGCCTGGCAAGGCGCAAAGTGCAGGATGGAGCCTGGGGTGGGTAAAGGAGGTGAGAGGCCAGGCTTCCATGGGAATTCTAAATCCAAACCTGGCCTTTAAGCTCATTATAAGGGTGTAGTTTTCATAGAAGGAGGAGCGAACACATTTACTTAACCATTCATTAGCATTCTTTATGCTATTTAAAGCCTTTACACATTTAGACATTTGGTCTATATAGGCCATTTGTACTCAAGCCCAGGGCATCAGAAATATTAGAATTGCACCTGGGTCATAGTGATTTTGTCCATAGTTGTTTTTATCACTACTGCTGTGTAAGTATTGCTCCAAAACTTACTGGCATGAAACAATCATTTTATTATGCTCATGGATTTTGTGGGACAGAAATTTGGGCAGGGCACAGCTTGTCCCTGCTCAGCAACTTCTGGGAAGCTGGGAAGACTCCATGGTGGGGGTGACCCTACTGACAGGGGCTGGAGTCAAACGGAGGCATCCACACTCATGTCCGGTGGTTGACGCCGGCTGCCAGTGGGGATTGTAGCTAGGGCTGTCGGCTGCATCCCCTAAACATAGCCCAGGCTTCCTCAAAGCTTGGGGGCTGCAGAGAAGTTAGACTTCTTCTATGAGAGTCAGAACACCAAAGATGAGTATTCCAGGGACCAAAGCCATAGTCACATCATCTTTGTGATCTTGCATTCTGCTGGTTACAACCAAGTCACAGTCGCACCCGGATTCAAGAGAAGGAGATGTAGATCCACCTCTCAATGTGGGGAGTATCAAAGCATTTTGGGGGGCCATGTGTTAACTACCATACAGGTTAAAATATTGCCAGCCATCGTGTTGTTGGGATGGCTTCCAGGAATATATCTAATGGCAATTCAAAGAGCATTTCAAGGATATTTGAAATTCCCTGAAATTTTATAGTTACACTTGAAAGAAACTTAGTAAAGGTTTTCCTCGTATTTGACAAAAATTCTAAAATTTATGTCACTACCAGTCATAAATTGTTTTAGTCATGAATTTTCAAAGCTGAAACTTTTCTGAAACATTAACAATTTTAAAATTGTTTTTCATCAACCATGCTATAGGAAAGACTGACTTCTATCTTTCTACTCTCTATAGAAAATATCACAAAGATGTTACCATATGGAGAGGTGATGAGGAGTGTGCTACCCAAAAAGTGGTGTTTCAGGCTCTTGTATAATCACATGAACATCTTTAATAAGATTCTGGATACAAGAATTTAAAGTAGTAATTAGTCTCAAAAAAACAAAAAAAAAAAAACCCAACATGGGTAAGAGCAGTCCAGGAAAACTTCATGGAAGATGAAAGAAACAGAATTTCAGTAGAGCGAATGGAGGCTGGGGGCAGGACTGAGTCAACTGGTCAACCAATGTTGGCAGTTACACCTGATATCAGTTCTGATTGGCTCGGTCTCCACCCTCATTGGTTAGTGCCTGCCATAGCAGTTGGTAAATGTTTTGCATATCATCCCTGCCTGTTAGAGTGAAGAATATTAGCAAAGGCACCGAGAAGCAATAATCGTGGCCTGTTTATCAAACGGTAAGGAAATTAGACTGGCTTGAGTCCATCTGGGGGCAGCTGTGGGAAGTACAGCTGTTTAATTAGAGTAAAGCCTATTGTGAAGCATGTTGAATGTCAAGCAAAGGAATTCATACATATTCCTGGAAGCAGTGGGGAGTAATGAACCTTTCAGTAAAATAATAACAACTTTTAAAATTTTATTTTAGAAAGACTACTGCGGTAGTTGAATGAGGAGAAACTAGGAAGACCTTTTCAGAAGGTGGTTGTAATAGTCCAAGTAAGAATGATCAGACATGAACTAAGTGCAGAGGAATTTGGGTTCCTTAACTCGAGTTTTGTATTATTAGCTTGTAAATGGATCATGTATGGAAAACCTCTCATGCCTCACTTAAAATGTTCTCGTCCCCGCTCCTTCCAGCCACTGCTACAGTGAACAGTTTATCCAACCAGCTTCACGCAGCAGCGTGCTGAGAATGCCTCTTCTCACTGTCCATCCCTGGCTTCTCAGATGTGGTGACTGGCTGGGGTGTCTCAGGCACCCCACGGGGCACTCACTCATATACCCCAAAAATGTGGGGTAACAACATCCTGTGAAGGAACCGTCTTCACTGCGGATGGGAGCTCTTGAGTCAATGCTTCTCCTGTTCTCCCCACCCCACAGTTCTGAGACACACTCCAGAGACACTTCCTTGGGGGAACCCAGGCTAAGAGAGAACAGGATCCTCCTAATTCTTTGGTGCCACCATAATGGAACGTCATATGCTGTTCTGCCCACAGTAGGAGCTTCATGACTCACCCTTATGTTGAATCGTAGTATCTCCTTTGACCTTTTTAATCTTTCTTTTTTAAAATCTGAGACAGAGTCTCGCTCTGTCTCACCCAGGCTGGAGTACAGTGGTGCATGATCTCGGCTCACTGCAGCCTCCGCCTCCCAGGTTCGTGTCTCAGCCCCTGAGTAGCTGGGACTACAGGCATGCACCATCACACCCAGCTAATTTTGCATTTTTAGTTGAGACGAGGTTTCACCATGTTGGCCAGGCTGGTCTTGAACTCCTGGCCTCAGGTGATTCACCCACTCGGCCTCCCAAAGTGCTGGGATTACAGGCATGAGCCACTGCACCTGGCAACCTTTTTAATTTTTAAAAACAGATTTGTAGAACTGACTCGGTCCCATATAGTCTGCAGTAGTTTTAAGCCTGTAGGGTGGTAATTTAGGATACTGGCAAGAGCAGAGAATTTAGAATCATAAGATCTAGATTTGAGCCTTGCTACCAACTAGATGAGTGACCAAGGGCAAGACATACACCTCTTGGAGTCTTCAGTATCCTCGTCTGTAAGATAGGTGTGTTAGTAGTTACCGATCTTCACAATGTTCTTGTATCAAGCAGGACCATGTGTGTGTGGTGAGCATTTGCTAATTTCAGCGCTCAGCTTCCATTTTCCCTTCCTCTTGGTTATGTGATTCCAGTTTTTGTCTAGATGGCTATCACCTTTCCCCAGGGCATCCTGTGTTTTACCACCGTTCTCCTCTCTACCCCCAGCTTTAGGATAGGCCCTAAATAAAATATTTTTAATCTAAAGGGACTATTCATCATCTCCCTGGCTATATTGATTTTAAAAAGCAAGAAGAAATTTACTGGCAGATCTGATCACCCTGCTGAGGGAGCAATCAAGTAAGGCAGCAGGTAGCCCCTAGAGATTGCTAGAAATCATCATGTGGCGCTAAGGAGTACCAGCCTAACAACGAAGCAGAAAGAGGGATGGTGAGATTACTGAACTTTTGAGTCAAGTCACATCCAAAGCCCACGTGACCTCTGATCTTTTCAGATAAATGAGTTATTAAATATTTTATTTAAACCAGTGTAAGTCAGGCTTTCTCTTATCAGGGACAGAAAGACTCAACTGACAGAGTATATAAGCAAGCTTTGTAACTTGCAAACGAATATAAAACATTTTTAAAATTATTTTTCCACTGTGAATTAGCAAGAATACCTATGACCCATGGGGCAGGTTGCGAAACATTTCTAAGCTTTTATTTTAATTTAGTGCCCTTTTTTGGAAAAAATTGGAAATGACTGACAGTATGTTCAGAACTAGATCCCAACAAGAATAATTACATATGTAAAAAGAAACAGGCATTTTAAAACCTATACAACTGAGTGAGTTGTGTGTGACACTGAGTGAGAATATGATATATTCTTATATTCAAATATGTATAAAATTCACAAGTCATAAAAGTAAAGACTGTCAGATTTGGCTACATAAAAATAAAAATACAAAAACTCGTATGTGGCAAAAAATAAAAAAAGAAAGAAAGAAAAGAAAAGAAAAGAAGCAAGAAACCCACAGAGTTTAATGTAAGTAACAAACTGAGGGAAATTTTTGGAGCTTATATGAAAGATCAGTTGATAGCCTCAATATACAAAGAGTTCTTATGAATAAATAAGAAAACAATCTTAATTGGTAAAAGATTTGATCATAAAATTTGAAGAACATATGAAAAGATGCTAAAGTTAAGATCAAAGTCAAGGGCTATCAGGTTGAAAAAGGTTACTAATAATTATATACATCAAGTTCTAGGCACTATAAGAATTATCTCACAGAGAAGCACATATAAGAATGATCATTATAGAGTTAGAAAATAAAAACCAATGTTTAACAATAAAAACTGGTAAAATATATTTTGATATAGTCTTATATTGAAATATATGTTGGAACCATTAAAAAAGATCAGGTAGGCCTTTTAGTGTTACCATGGAAAGTAGTATGCTATATTATTTGAGGATATTAAACAACATACAGAATGATCCTATTTGTATTAAAATATACATTAACATATGCATTAAAAGTCTGAAGGTAAATGCCAACAATTAATAATGGTTATATCTCAGGTATAGAATTGCATAGAGGCCGTTTTATGTAAAGCTTTCACAAAATTCAAGCAGTACAAAAATATTTTTATTTTAAAATAAATAAGTGAGGAGATATCAGAGACAAATTCAGTTTGGGTAATCTGTGGCCCCTTGATGGCAGAATGCGTTCCTCTTGTCCTGGGTTTCTGCATGTCAGTGAAGTGCCCAGCAGGTAACAGTCCTGTTGTGTTAGGGAAGGGTGGAAGGAAGGAGGAGGAGGAGCATGAGAGAAGAAAATATTTTCCCCAACCAGGAAACCAGAAATGGAGAAATTTCACAGGGAGCTCCAGGGGAGCATAAGGAGTTGCATTTCTAGCGTTCACTGTCCTAGAGTTGGCTCCTTGAAGCCTGTGCAGTTGCCATTGCTGTTTTGCCAGGTTCTGGCTGTAAGGCCCAGTGACTGCCTCCTTCCCCACTATTGCCCAGCCCAGGGTTTCTGGTAACTGATCTCATCCCTCCTCTGCCCTTTGGACTTGACTTTGGACTAATTTGACAACACATCAGTCAGCCCCATTATGAACAGCTAAAGTCTGATGTGATCCATGAGATTAGGACCTTAGATGAGTTGGCATCTCTTCACTTCCACCCCCGCCAGAAGAAACTGGAGTTTGGAGTCTCTAGATAAGAAGCCACAGGAGGAATGACACAAACAAGCTTTGAGCTCCCTTGTTTCATGTCTTGTGATCAACTTAGATGAGTTATGAGAAAGTTCTCTCGGCTGAATCCTAGCCTTGCACAACTCAAAAAGATCAGAAATTCTCAGTGTGTAATTCTTTAGATAAAAAACGAAGCTTAGAAAACTTATGTAACTTCCTCTAAGCCCATAACAAATTTGCAGTAACGCCAACATGAGAACCCAATTCTCCCGACACTGTGGACTCCTGACCTCAGGCGGGGCTATTTCCACTCTGCATGCCATGTCTTTGGCTGCTGCCTTTCCAGCTGCAGGATTCCAGAGCTTCAGGGATTTGTGAAGAGTGAACTTTGGTACCTTCACTCAAAATAGAGAATTGAAAACGAAAATGTAGCGTTGAATGCTTTTACTGTAATGCCTAGTGTTGCCAATGTCAGTAGTATTGCAGTGTCATATCATCAATGTGATATTTGTTCATTCATCTATTCATTCATTCATCAACATTTCTGAGCATGTACATCATGCCAGGCCCTGCAGCAGAAAAAAATTAAATAAAACCACACGGCAGTAGCAAAGGCGCCATATAACCCAGCAATAATTTTAAGCCTTACATCCTTATCAGTCAGTCTGGTCCTGTCCCCTAGACCCCCGGCCTTTGGTCTTGGCAACCCTTGTATAGAGAATTACTATATCATTGCACAACACTCAGTTTACTGGAGACCCTCTAGCAACATTCAATTGCAATCAACTCTTGGAGGCAAACCCTGTGAATATGGTAGCTGTGTATGGTGGTTGCATGGATGTTCTCAAGGATAAAATGCAGGAAGCTTTCACTTTTTACATTTCATCTGCCACTGGAATCTCAGTATCCTTAGCATCACTCACAGTAAGTTCTTCCAGGGAAAACAGTATGCACCATCTAGCAGACACCAAGACCCAATCTTAATACCTTGAACAATTATAGATAATCCCACTGGCTCAGTCAAGACCCAGCAAGTTAATTTTGGTTACAAAGAGAACATGGCTGCATGTTAGTAGACTCTCAAACTATTATATCTTAGGAACAGTGTGTCTGAAAATGGGCTTTTTTGTGTGTGTCAGAATGGCTATCTGTACATGTTTTGAGGAAGCATTTGGGAAAGCCTGAAGGCACAATTCTGTTGGTGTCATGATCACTGACACCATTGACAGCCAGTTATATTGCACATGTGGCCCAGCATGTGCCGAGGAGCCTGAGTCTACTGAAGGACACTACGTATTGAAGCCAAGGGCAGAGGGAGGCATGCTACGGTCCCTGAGATCACCTTCAGCACTCTGAAGGGTAATAATCCTCTGCCTCCACCATAGATTTGCATTATCAAGAGAAGACACAGGCTTCTCATCGGCTTTTGGAAAATCTGAGTGACAGACTAGTCTGATGTCTTAAAAAAAGAATGTTGAAGGAAGTCCAACATTTAGATGGAAAGAAAAGGATATTAAACCTCACAACTTACATAAAAATTAACTCAAACTGGACCACAGATGTAAATGGAAAATGTAAACTATAAAACTTTTGGAAGAAATCATCAGAGAAAATGTTTGTGGCCTCGGTTTAGGCAAAGAATTCCTACATAAGATATCAAAAGCATGATCCATAAATGAGCAACTGATAAATTAAAGTTAATCAAAATTAAAAATTTTACTCTGCAAAAGATAAGAGAATAAAAAGAGAAGCTAGATTGGTAGAAATTATTGCAAATCACATGCCTGATGAAAGACTTGTACTCAGAATACAATATAAACTTTCAAAACTCAATAGTAAGAAAACAAACAACCCAATTAGAAAATGAACAAAAGATCTGAACAGACATTTTACTAAAGAAGATGTATGATAGGAGGTAAGCACATGAAAAAATGCTCAACATCACTTGCCACTTGGTAAATGCAAATTAAAACCACAATGAGATGCCACTACATACCTATTAAGTAGAATGACCAAAAAATATATATATAAAAAACAACTCATAATATCCAGCATCTTAGCTCATTTTATGTTGCTATAATAAAATACCAGAGACTGGGTAATTTACAAAGAACAGAAATTTATTTCTTACAGTTCTGGAGGATGGGAAGTCTAAGAGCATGGCACTGAGGCATCTGGTGAGGGCCTTCTTGCTGCATCACAAGATGGCAGAAGACATCACAGAGAGAGAGAGGCCCACAAGGGAGAGCTGAACTGGCTTTTATAACAGACCCTCCCTTGTGATAACTAACCAACTCCCATGGTAACCCATTAATCCTTTAGCCCGTTAATCAATTAATTCATGAAATGATTAATCCATTCATGACACAGAGCCCTCATGACCCAATCGCTTCTCAAAGGTTCCACCTCTCAACATTGCCACACTGGGACCAGGTTTCCAACACATGAACTTTTAGAGGACTTTAAAACCATAGCACTAAGTGCTGACAAGAAAGCAGAGGAACTGGAACTCATATATTTCTGAGAAAGACAACTGATACAGTCCCTGTAGAAAACAGTTTAGTAGATTTTATTAAGTTAAACAAAGACTCATCATATAACCTAGTAATCCTATTCATAGGTATAGAAATGAAAACAGAAAAAGAAAGCAGAAGCTGCGACTGGGAATGGTAGTGCATGCCTTGTGAGGCCAAGGCAAGAGGATTACTTCAGGCCAGGAGTTTGAGGTTGCAGTGATCTATGATTGCACCACTGCACTCCAGCCTGGGCAGCAGAGCAAGACCCCATCTTTTTTTAAGAAAACTAAAAAAATCAAAAGCTAGAAAGAACCCAATGTCCTTCAAGAAGTTAAGGAATAAACTGTGGTGCTTCCATACGATGGAACACTACTCAGCAACAAAAAGGAATGAACTGGCCTGGCGTGGTGGCTCACTCCTGTAATCCCAGCACTTTGGGAGGCCAAGGCGGGCAGATCACCTGAGGTCAGGAGTTTGAGACCAACCTGGACAACATGGTGAAACCCTGTCTCTACTAAAAATACAAAAATGGTCCGGGCATGGTAGCTCACACCTATAATCCCAGCACTTTGGGAGGCCAAGGCAGGCAGATCGTGAGGTCAGGAGATCGAGACCATCCTGGTCAATATGGTGAAACCCCAGCTCTACTAAAATACAAAAAAAAATTAGCGGGCATGGTGGCGGGCACCTGCAATCCCAGCTACTTGGGAGGCTGAGGCATGAGAATTGCTTGACCCTGGGAGACAGAGGTTGCAGTGAGCTGAGATCACACCACTGCACACCAGCCTGGGTGACAGAGCAAGACTCCATCTCAAAAAAAAGAAGGAATGAACTACTACTGATACATGCAACAACATGGATGACAATCAAATGCATTATATTGGAGTGAAATAACCCTGACTTGAAATTTACATATTGTATGATTCCATGATGTGACATTCTGGAAAAGGCAAAAAATATAGGTATGCATCAGAGTCTGTCTGTGTTGCTATAAATATCTGAGATTGGGTGATTTATAAAGAAAAGGGGTCTATTTGGTTCATAGTTCCACAAGCCGTACAAGAAGCATTACATGAGCATCTGCTTCTGGGGAAGCCTCAGGCTGCTTCCACTCAAGCAGAAGGCAAAAGGGAGCTGGTATGTGCCAAGGTCACATGGTGAGAGGGGGAGCTGCCAGCCTCTTGTTAACAACCAACTTTCTCAGAAGCTAACAAGAGCTCACTCACCTCCTGCCCCAGAGAGAACATTCATCTATTCATGAGGGATGCACCCCCACAGCCCAAACATCTCCACTAGGTTCCTCCTCCCACATTGGGATCAAATGTCAACATGAGGTTTGGAGAGTCAAATATCCAAACTAAGTAGAGTGGAAGGTACATCAGTGGTTGCCAGGGGCAGCCATGGGGAAAGAGTGTGACTCAAAGGGATAATACAAGGAGTTTTCTGGGATGACACAACCATTCTGTTCCTACTTGCGGTGGGGATCACATGATTTTATGTGTGTTAAAACTCATAGAACTGTACACCAAAAATATTGCTATATTTTGCTATATTTCGATTTGTTTAAAATATTCTGTGAAGAATATTTCATGGCAAGACTTCAGCAATACCTCACATATACTCCCATAGGAGAGCAACAGCAGTCATCAACAAAGCATCCTCCCGCCCTCCCATACCCCATGGTAAACTATTAATACCAACCAAGACACTGGGACATGCTAGCCAGGAAGTCATAGGCCAAGGGTTTCTTCTGAATAAACGGCAACACAACAAAACATAGGGTCAGGAGCGGTGGCTCAAGCCTGTAATCCCTACATTTTGGGAGGCCAAGGCAGGTGGATCAGGAGTTTGAGACCAGCCTGGCCAACATGAGGAAACCCCATCTTTATTAAAAATACAAAAAATTAGCCGGGCATTGTGGGGGGTGCCTGTAATCCCAGCTACCCAGGAGACTGAAGCAGGAAAATCACTTGAATCCGAGAGGCAGAGGTTGCAGTAAGCCGAGATCGTGCCACTGCACTCCAGCCTGGGCAACAGAGCAAATCTCCTCAAAAAAACAAAAAACCACAGCACAGAGTCAGGGCTGTGGAGTCACGGCATGTAACAGTCATAAAGTCTAGGATCTAACCAGCTGGTGTGTTGCACCTGCCCCGCCTCCAACGAACAGAGCCGAGCACCACTCAAAGGCCAGAACATGTTCTTTGGACCTCAGCAGGCAGAATGGCCCACGCTGGAGCATCAGCAAATGAGCTCACAGGGTGCAGTGGGTGCTTCTGAGGCTCAGGTCAGCTGGAATAAATAACGGATTTTCCGCTACGAGTGTCCTGAACAGCACCTTTGAAATCAAAGTGAAAGATGAGCATGATTTAGACCTTACCAAAAATTACAGGTGTCCAGGCATTTGTCAACACTTACATAACTATACACCAAAAAGAGCAAATGGTGCTGCTGTACGTACATTTAAAAATGAATGAAAAAAAAAAAAGCTTTAGGGAAAAGCCTAGCTCAAAGTGTAACTAGGGATAAATGTTAAGCCACTGGCTCATGTCTTTTTATTTATTTGGCCCCAAATTAAAGCAATGAATGGCAAGAATATATACCATGAAGTTGTTTCTTCTTTTGTGGATTTCTTACTGCAATCAATGGTGCTTCTAACAGAAAATACAAGTCTGCAGATAGTTAAGAGATGGAGAGGGCAGGCCGTAGGTCTGACCTGTTAGGAGCAGCAGCAAGAACTGTCCTGTTTATACATTGCACAACTGTCCTATCAGTGGGGCAGTATCTTCTGTGTTTACAAGCTGTTTAAAGAATAAACCCTAACAGCGATGAGCCAAGTAAAATACAGACTGGCAACCACAGAGGATAACCCAACTCCCCTGGGGCTGGCAGGTCCCTGGAGGATCACGAGAGCTCTGGGAAAATTACTAAGCGGTCTGGTTTTCCATGAAGCTGGGGGTGTGAGTGGGTTTATCAAAAGCTCTGGGGTGCTCCAAGGTGGTGGTTCCCTGGGCAGGCAGTCACAGTCACAGGGGAGACCTCAGAGGGGCGTTCTCCACAAAAGGGCTGAAAGTGAAGGGAACAAATTTACATAGCGTCAAACAGCACATTCTGTCTCTGTTGATTGTTATAATGTTGTCAGACACAACAGAAATAACTGATGAACATATTAACACCATAAATGAGATAACACCCAGCACCTCTCTGATTTGTTTTGTCTTCAGGGTTCCCCAAGAGTGCCTGGACCTTCACTTGCTTACCCAAAGTCAATGCTAGGTTCAGGTATTTTCTAAAGCACTTTCCTATCATAGAATTTCAATTCCTGAACTTAATTAGACAATCGGTCATCATCTGCTTCAAGCGCCAAGAAGTTGTTATCTCAGGTGGCCTCCCTCTACCAGTCTCATTATCCAGGAATCCTGCAGCAGTCATCCTGGAAAGCAGCTCCAGGAACAGCCTTGCCTGCTGCAAACCCGGCTGTCCCTCGGCCTGCTGGCCTCTGTGTGATGTTCCGCCGGGTGCTCGGTGTTGGCTGTGAGCAGTGTGCACTGTGGCCATCCCTGAGCCCAGTCAAAGGTCCAGCAGAGCAGCAGCTGCTGCCACAGCAGAGGAGTGCTTCACCCAGAATCACTCCAACTGGGGAGGAAATAAAAGTTTCAAGGCAATCATTGATCCCACCGTTGTTCCCTTCCCGGGACCTGAACCACCTGCTTTCAGTCTGACGAAGGAAGAAGAGCACAGAGGTGTTCAGATACCAGTCATCTTTGCTAAGGACAGTATTGGAAACAACAGGAGATGACTGCCAGAGAGCCAGCGTTGGCTTCGACACACATTTTTAAATTGCCTCTGTGGGCTGCAGCTGTGAAATGTAGTGTGAGAAGCCACATCCATAGCACTTTCCAAAAGAAGAAGAATGGTCCTGGAAAAACTGGCCAGTGTCCTATTGTGATGCTTTCTACATGTTTCTACATAAAACAACGCTTTCCTCTTCTACGTTCCTTCAAGAGGACAGTGGGAGGGGGGACATTCCTGAGACATTTAGTACATATGTTATTCCAGGCAGGCTTCTGACTTTTTCTGTTTCTCAGACTCTTTTCTATGTAGGCATGAGCTCCTAACCACTCTCCTCAGCCCCTGCCTTCTGTCATGCCCCTCATTTCCCTGGTGACACTTCTAAAAACTGTCCCTCAGGCAATGCTTTGCCACTTCAAAACAGAAGAGGTACTGCCCTGTGAAAGAGCATCAGAGCTTCTCTCTGCTTCTGCCCTTCTCCTGAGATGCCTCAGGGACCCTAGCTACCTTCACCCAGCTATAGTAAGCCCCGTACTGGTGAAAACACCCCCTAACTTTATTTTTGAGAAAATTGTAAAAGACATAAAAGCATACTATGAAAATAACACTTCCCATACGTTTCTAAAAAATACTTTTCATCAAGTGAAGGACCCTTCTAGGTCTAGTTTGCAATTAATATTTTATCTGCAGGGATTGAGATGTTATTAGTGTGGTAAGTGACACACATAGAGATTCTACTGTTAAGCTACCTTTGAGAAAGGCCTATTTTGTCCGTTTTCATGTATGTATTCATAAACTGCTGAATTCCATTTGTTAATATTTTGTTTGGGCATTTTGCCATTCTATTTATAATTAGGGTTGGCCTGTACTTTAATTTCTTGCATTTTTCCTATCTGGCTTAGAAACTGACAACATCTATAATACCCTCTTCTTCAGATGACCTGGCCAGACATTTCAGTCTATCATAAGAAAAATTAAATCTTCATCCACCAACACAAAAAGTCAGTAGATAAAATTTACAATGGATTAGTCACAAAATAGCAACGTAAGAATTATTAGAAAATAAGGAGGTGAATATCAGAAGCAGCAACTGAAAGGACTGGAGGTGGTTGCTTCCAGGGAAGAGAAAAATAGACAGGAAACTGCTCGCTTTTTCGTTTGTGAAAATAACCCTTCTAGGATTACTTTTCTTTTTAAACCAAGAATATAAAACCAGGTTCCATTCTTTTAAACCGTTTTATCAAACACGTATTACGTTGATACAAATGAAAGAAAAACTTTAGGTCTTACAGCTCAGAGACATTTATGGTGCAGAATTGATTTTGAAATTGTGGCATCTCCTAGGTTTCGTTTCTGTCTCTCGTGGTCTGGGTTTTTCCCCCGGGGAACACATACAGAAGTTATAGGCTGCTTGTTCAAGCTTTTCCCTTCTAGTATATTTTGTACTTCCCTGTCTCTGAACATGTGAGGGTTCTTCCCGTTAACCCTACCTGATTGCAGGCTTTCCACCAAGCAAGTTTGGAAGACATTTTTAAACCCTTTATTAGAAAGCATGCAACAATATTATTTAGATATCGTTTGAAGGACTTCCGGTCTTGTGATGAAATTCTGAATTCATGCACTAGTTCTTTTTTGGCACCTGGTTGATGTGAGGTGCCGTGGCTTTGCTTTGACAACTGGTTCAGGATACTGTGGTGGTGTTGGAGGGATCACTGAGTGGAGATGCTATCGGGGCACATCCTACACGCAGGCCGGGCCCACCATCATTTCAAGGCTAACTCTGGAGAGGACAGTACAGCCACTCATAGGATAATCCGTTTAAAATAGAATCCAGACTGGTGGAAAGTAACATGAAAACCGATCACGACCAAAGGTGTCTTCTGGGGGGGGTTGTTATTTTTGCTTGTATTGAAAACTAAGTTCTTTTTTCTCCTGTTAAAACGGTTTTTTAGTTTTGTTAGATTTTTAAAACGTTGCTGCTGTTTGCATATTTTAGTTTGTGACTAAGCCTGGAGGAGGGCACTTTTTTTTCTAAATTAGTTTGTATATTTAATCAGCATTTCTGAATCATTAGAACAGAATGCTGCTCCCTCCCCACTGCTGTATTGTTGCTATTGATACTTTTTTTATTATTATTATTTTTACAATAGAATGTACCACATTTATTTAAACAAATGACTATGATGATTATATAAAAACAAGAATACCGGGCACGGTGGCTTATGCCTGTAATCCCAGCGCTTTGGGAGGCTGAGGAGGGCAGATCGACTGAGGTCAGGAGTTCAAGACCAGCCTGACCAACATGGTGAAACCCCGTCTCTACTAAAAATACAAAAATTAGCCAGGCATGGTGGTGGGTGCCTGTAATCCAAACTACTCGGGAGGCTGAGGCAGGAGAATCACTTGAACCCGGGAGGCAGAGGCTGCAGTGAGCAGAGATTGTGCTATTGCACTACTCCAGCCTGGGAGACAGAGCGAGATGCCATTTCAAAAAAAAAAAAAAAAAAAACTTAAATGAAAAAAGTCATGAAATGGGATGCAAAGTTTGATTAAAATTGCTAAATATATACAGATCTATGTGCACATAAAATATTGGAAGGGAACTCTCAAATATTAATAGTTATGTTACTTATATATTCATGTTGAGTGAACTTTTTATTTACATTTCTTTTCAAACTTGTCTGTAATATGCCTATTTCCTCCTTTATGACAAAACCTATTTAAAAAACAAACCCACGCAGTGGCTTACACCTGTAGTCTCAGCACTTTGAGAGGCCGAGGCGGGCAGATCATGAGGTCAGGAGATCAAGACCATCCTGGCGAACATGGTGAAACCCTGTCTCTACTAAAAATACAAAAAAAAAAAAAAGCCGGGCATGGTGGCAGGCACCTTTAGTCCCAGCTACTCGGGAGGCTGAGGCAGGAGAATAGTGTGAACTAGGGAGGTGGAGCTTGCAGTGAGCCAAGATTGCGCCACTGCACTCCATCCTGGGCGACAGAGCAAGACTCTGTCTCTAAATAAATAAATTAATTAAATAAGAATAAAAGCAAACCACAACGTCTGAATCAGGTAAGAATAACAAGAACAATCATTTTTCTTTGTTATATTTATTCTTCTTTCTTAAAGTTTCACCATTTGTGTGGGCTCAGGTCCTTGACCTCATTTTGTTGATAAAATTTAAGAGCTTAAAGCAGTAGCTTTTAGTTTGGTGGGTACTTTTCACTGAGAATTAAGGCCGAAAGAGGAAGTTACCATCTTGGAACTTAGGGGAAAATTCTAAAGAACAGGATATCAGACTTTTAAGATAAATCTTCTTTCTAGTTGTTTTTCTTGTTAAACTTTTCAGAGGATTTGAGGCTCAACCTTTTAATTCTAGGAGCTGGCTATGGTATTTGGAGGCCGTGACTGAGTTCAGAAGGTGGATGCTGGATAACGGGAGGGTGGATGATAAGGTTTAGGGATGATACTGACATTCAAGTTCTGATTCGATTAGAGAAAGAGTGAATATAATATTTGTGGCCAAACTATTGTCGATTGAATTAAAGTTTAGCAGGTTGGATCATTTAATAGAAAAAAGAGGTGGCGAGGCTATCTTATTTATGTTAAGTGTAATAAAGGTAATTATATGGGAAACCTGAGAGAGGAGACTATTGGTAACTTTGTCCATCTGTGGGTGGTGATGGTGATGGTGGGTGCTCGAGGCTTCCTCTTGGAGATGATATTTGTGCTGATCTTCAGATATAGCACAGCAAAAGGCAGGGCTTTCTAGAAAGAGTATGTCCAAAAGTAACAGTTATGAAAGGGCATCTTTTTTTTTTTTTTTAAGATGAAGTCTTGCTGGGTCGCCAGGCCGAAGTACAGTGGCGCGATCTTGGCTCACTGCAACCTCCACGTCCTGGGTTGAAGCGATTCTCCTGCCTCAGCCTCCCAAGTAGCTGGGACTACAGGCACTCACCACCACGCCCAGCTAATTTTTTTGTATTTTTAGTAGACACAGGGTTTCACCATGTTGGCCAGGATGGTCTCAATCTCTTGACCTCGTGATCCACCCGCCTCGGCCTCCCAAAGTGCTGGGATTACAGGCGTGAGCCACTGCGCCTGGCCCAAAAGGGCATCTTCTATTCAGGTGCAGTGAAAAAGCTGGGTGAGTGCTGCATGGGTCCACCTATTAGAGACCTTAGAGGACAAACAAAGTGATTCTGATGTGGCTTTTACAAGAGAAGTTGGAGTTTTTCAAGTAGGAGAGTAATGTTATCAGATTCATTTTTTATGAAGATACTTTTATGAAGATACATTGTATAGAAGTTAGACAAGAACAAGAATACAGGCATACCTCGGAGATATTGTGAGTTCAGTTCCAGACCACCACAAAGACAATCACACAAATTTTTTAATTTTCGAGTGCATATAAAAGTTATGTTTATGCTATATATACTATACTGTAGTCAGTGTGCAGTAGCATTTTGTCTAAGAAAATAATGTGCATAATTTCATTAAAATACTTAATTGCTAAATAACGCTAATGATCCTTTGAGCCTTCAGTGAGCTGTGCTCTACTTGCTGGTGGAATGTCTTGCCTCAGTGTTGATGGTTGCTGACTGATCAGGGTGGTGGTTGCCAAAGGCTGGGCCTGTGGCAATTTCTTAAATCAACACTGAAGTTTGTCACATTGATTCTTCCTTTCGTGAAAAATTTCTTTGTAGCATGTAATGCTGTTTGAATCAACTTCTTCCAAACTTCTGTTAATGTTGATATTTTACCTCCTCCCAAAAACTGTGAATGTCCTTAATGGAACCTACAGTGGTAAATGCCTTCCAGAAAAATTTCAAATTTACTTTGCCCAGATCCATGAGAGAAATCATTATCTACAGCAGCTATAACCTTTGGAAACGTATTTCTTAAATAATAAGACTTAAAAGTCCAAATTACTCCTTGATCTATGGGTTGCAGAACGGATGTTGCGTTAGCAAGCACGAAATCAACTTTAATCTCCTTGTGCATCTCCATCAAGCTCTTAGGTGACCAAGTGCATTGTTAATGAGCAGTACTATTTTGAAAGGGATCATCAGAGCAGTAAGTCTCAACACTGATCTTAAAAATATTCAGTAAACCTTTTTGTAAACAGATGTGCCGTCCTCCAGGCTTTGTTGTTCCATTTATAGAGCACAGGCACAGTAGATTTAGCATAATTCTTAAGGGCCCTAAGATTTCCAGAACGGTAAATGAGCATTGGCTTCAACTGAAAGTCTCCAGCTATACTAGCCCCTAGCAAGAGAGTCAACCTGTCCTTTGAAGCTATGAAGCCAGGCATTGACTTCTCCTCTCCAGCTATAAAAGTCCTAAATGGCATCTTCTTCCAATAGAAGGCTGTTTGTCTACACTGAAAATCTATTGTTTAGGGTAGCCTCCTTCATCAATGCTGTTAGCTAGATCTTCTGGATAACTTGCTGCAGCTTCTCTATCAGCACTTGCTGCTTCACGTTGCACTTTATGTTATAGAGATGACTTCTTTCCTCAACCTCATGAACCAACCTCTGCTACCTTCAGACTTTTCTTCTGAAGCTTCCTCACCTCTCTCAGCTTCACAGAATTGAAGAGACTTAGGGCCTTGCCCTGGATTAGGCTTTGGTTTAAGGGAATGTTGTGACTGGTTTGAATTTCTATCCAGACCACTAGAACTTTCTCCATATGAGTAATAAAGCTGTTGTGCTTTCTTATCATTCATATGTTTACCAGGAAAGCGCTTTTAGTTTCCTTCAAGATTTTTTCCTTTGCATTCATAATTTAGCTAACTGTTTGGCAAAAGAGGCCTAGCTTTTGGCCTATCCTGGCTTTTGACACACTTTCCTCACTGAGCTGAATCATTTCTAGCCTTTGATTTAAAGTGAGAGACGTGTGACATTTCTTTTCACTTGAACACTGAGAGGCCATTGTAGGGTTATGAATTAGCCTAATTTCAATATTGTTGTGTCTCAGGGACTGGGGAAGCCTGGGGAGAGGAAGAGAGATGAAGGAACAGCCAGTCAGTGGAGCAGTCAGAACATACATAACATTTATCAGTCAAATCAGTAAATGTCTTTGTCTTCTACGTGCACACTTCGGAGTGCCCCCAAACAATTACAATAACCTCACAGGACGATGATCACAGATCACCATAGCAGAGAGCAGAATGAAAAAGTCTGAAATATTGCAAGAATTACCAAAATGTGACACAGGAACACGAAGTGAGTACATGCTGTTGGAAAAATGGAGACAGTAGGCGCTTAATGCTGCATTGCCACAAATCTTCAATCTGTAAAAACAAAAACAAAACACACAGTATCCCAGAGCTCAATAAAAGAAGACATTCTTGTATTCTGGTGATGAGGCAACAATGAGAAGGCTTTAGATTTTTTAAAAATGCTAATTTCCTAGATTAAGGCAAGTGGTGGGGAATGGGAGAAAAAGGAAAGTGTGACAGGCTCTTCTGTAATTGATTACATGTGAAGGAACGTCCTTCCAGGAAAAGGCCTAGGTTTCTGGCTTGGACAATTCGATGAGTGCTCACACCCACTATTCTCCTCTGGATATGTGGGTGCCATACGTAACTATCATATGATTCACGCTTTTTGGTAAGGTTATGCTCACAGGCATAGTTGCTGTTAGACGGGAGGAGGCTGAACTGCATTATGTATTTCACAACCAGCTTTTCCAAACCAGGTCCCAGAAACACTGATTTCAGCGAGTGTTCCCAGATCTCCTGCAGGGGAGAAACGGTCACAAAACATGAACTGGTCTGCCCTGCCCTTGGAGAGTTACAGTGGAAAATGGCATGTTAAAGGCTCACAGTAAAGACACTGCTATACTTTAACTCAGTTTCCAATGGTTATTAGAGCTTAGAACCCGGGGAAAACTGCTGTACAGAAGAGGTCAAACAAACTGAGTGCAGGTTTTGTCATGAAATTGGGGGGCGAGTAGGGTTCCATTATCAAAGAATGGTTGTTATGTTGGGGCCATAAGAAAGAATTACAAGCAGTGGTGTGCAGGTAATGTTCACGAGACGGCCACAGCGGGGTAGCATCAGAGGCGGGAGGAGACGCGGGAGGGGGAGGGTTGGAGAGCAGGGCTGCAGCCTTGCGGGGCGGTTGCAAGGCTCTCTGGGTCCCCACAGCCGCTTGCGCTACGCCCACATTGCTTCTGCGTGTTTACGACTGGGCACGAGAAGGCTCAGCAAGCACGCACCGGAGGTCTGGGCCCTCCCCGCCCACAGCATGAAAACAGGAGCTCCGGCCAGCATTAGCTGGGCAGGGCCAGAGGCGCCTCCTCCGAGCTCCTCCGCGCGCTGGCCCGCCCCACAGGAGCACCGCCCCTACCAGGAGCCCGGCGCTCTCCCGAGGGCCCGCCTCCCCGCCAGGGGGCGAGCCGCCTCCACTTCCTGTTTCCGCAGCCGCCCTACCAGGAGCCTGGCGCTCTCCTCAGGGCCCGCCTCCCCGCCAGGGGGCGCACCGCCTCCACTTCCTGTGTCCGCGGCTGTCGCGAGAGCCCGGGACGGGTGGGCCTTTGCTGGTGGGCGGTTCTCGTGGAGGTCAACTCCCGCGTGTCTCCGCTCCACAGGGTGCTTGGGCAGGTAAGGGTCCGCTCAGTAGCCCAACCCTCTCTGTATGCAGCTCCCCAAATTCAGCGCAGCGCTCAGGCATGGCAGCCACCAGTTACGTGGGGCCATTTGCATTTGCATTTATTGAGGTCAAAGAAAATGCTGGAAATTGGTGCCTGGTGACACCGTCAGGTTGGTGGTTACCCTAGCAGGTCGGCCCAGCCCCTAAAGGCTTCCATCACTGCCGAAAGCCCTGCGAGGAGGCGCAGAGCTTTGCATTCCCCGCGTTGCACGGGCCCCGCTCTACTTGCCGCGTTTTTCCTCTTTGCTGCAGAGCCCATCGGGTAGGCGGGGGCCATGGCGCAGTACAAGGGCACCATGCGCGAGGCAGGCCGTGCCATGCACCTCCTCAAGAAGCGCGAGCAGCAGCGGGAGCAGATGGAGGTGCTGAAGCAGCGCATCGCCGAGGAAACCATCCTCAAGTCGCAGGTGGACAAGAAGTTCTCGGCGCACTACGACGCCGTGGAGGCCGAGCTGCAGTCCAGCACGGTGGGCCTGGTGACCCTGAACGACATGAAGGCCCGGCAGGAGGCCCTGGTCAGGGAGCGCGAGCGGCAGCTGGCCAAGCGCCAGCAGCTGGAGGAGCAGCGGCTGCAGCAGGAGCGGCTACGGGACCAGGAGCAGCGGCGCGAACGCAAGCGTAAGATCTCCTGCCTGTCCTTCGCGCTCGACGACCTCGATGACCAGGCCGACGCAGCCGAGGCCAGGCGCGCCGGAAACCTGGGCAAGAACCCCGACGTGGACACCAGCTTCCTGCCCGACCGCGACCGCGAGGAGGAGGAGAACCGGCTCCGAGAGGAGCTGCGCCAAGAGTGGGAGGCGCAGCGCGAGAAAGTGAAGGACGAGGAGATGGAGGTCACCTTCAGCTACTGGGACGGCTCGGGCCACCGGCGCACGGTGCGCGTGCGCAAGGGCAACACGGTGCAGCAGTTCCTGAAGAAGGCGCTGCAGGGGCTGCGCAAGGACTTCCTGGAGCTGCGCTCCGCCGGCGTGGAGCAGCTCATGTTCATCAAGGAGGACCTCATCCTGCCGCACTACCACACCTTCTATGACTTCATCATCACCAAGGCAAGGGGCAAGAGCGGGCCGCTCTTCAGCTTCGATGTGCACGACGACGTGCGCCTGCTCAGCGACGCCACCATGGAGAAGGACGAGTCGCACGCGGGCAAGGTGGTGCTGCGGAGCTGGTACGAGAAGAACAAGCACATCTTCCCCGCCAGCCGCTGGGAGGCCTACGACCCCGAGAAGAAGTGGGACAAGTACACCATCCGCTGACCCCCGCCTGCCAGAGCGGAAACCGGGGGCGACACTCCTTTCTGTGCCCCGCCACCAGTCACTCGATTTCGTGACCTTGATTTCTTCCCCCAAATTTAATAAAGACAGAGGGTTCTCATGATTCATACTGGTTGTCCTATTGCTGATGTTATGCTTTGGTTGTTTGGTTGGTCTTTTCTGGGTATTTATTGTTGCTACCTGGATTTGCTGCATTGCTCTGCTGAGCTGTATTGAAACCGTGACTGGGCCCACTGTGAGACAGAAATTAGAAGAGGAGGCACATTTTTTACCTCATGGTTATGAGCATGGTCTTGGGGGCCACACTGAGTTTGATTCCCGACGCAGCTTCCTCCTTGCTGTGTAGTTTTGGGTAAGCTTATTAAACCCCCATGCCTCAGTTTGGTCACCTGTAAAAGGAAATAAGAGCACTTACCTTAAAAGATGGATGTGAGGATTGAGTTAATATTTGTAAAACACTTAGCACTTAATAAATGTTTTTTGTTATTATTATGGTTTTGGTTAATTTATTTAAAAGACTTCAGTGACCTAGTTCAGAACCATTTGAGGGCAGAGGTTGACCTGTCCATCACTGGTCCCCGGATCAGCAGTTGCCAGCAGGAGGGGCTTGCAAAGGTTGGGGAGCAACCCCCCTCTAGTTGCCTTTAGCTGGGTTGTTTAGCCCAGAAGTTAGGAGGACTGGGAGCTAATGCAAGTAGCCTGCAGGGTCAGTATCATTGATTTTCCTTTTGCCCCAATATGACTCCAGAGGGCACAGTTACAGATCCTGTCTTTATTGAAAATGTTTGTATTTTATTCATTGTGGATTATTTACGTTAATTTTGATTTTTAAAAATACTGTATTCAGGCCGGATGTGGTGACTCACGCCTGTAATCCTAGCACTTTGAGAGGCCAAGGTTGGTGGATCACCTGAGGTCAAGAGTTTGGGACCAGCCTGGCCAACGTGGTGAAACCCCATCTCTACTAAAAGTACAAAATTGTGCCTGCAATCCCAGCTACTCGGGAGGCTGAGGCAGGAGAATCGCTTGAACCTGAGAGGCAGAAGTTGCAGTGAACCGAGATCGCCCACTTCACTCCAGGCTGGGCGAAAGAGTTAAACTCCATCTCAAACACACACACACACACACATATATATGTATGTGTGTGTATATATATATATAGTATTCAAATATTATTTGGTTACTAAGTATTTGGGCATCTCTTTCACCTTAACCTTAATTCCCGAGGTTGGTGCCTCACTCATCCCGGTCCCAGCCCAGAGTACAGGAGGGACATTTAGAGTTCTTCCCTCAGCCCGTAAGCAAGAACTTCCACTGAAACATTAGCCCTCTAGGGCAATGGGTCCCAATGGCTGTCCCATTGGGTCATCAGGGAAGCTTTTAAATTTTCCAATTCAAAGGTCACACCCAGAGCCAGACCTCGGGGTCAGAAGTGGACATCAGTGTTTTGAAGCTCCCCAGCTATTTGGTTGGCGAACAAATGCTCTATGGCTGCCTTCTCTCTACCTCTTATGAACTCCTCCCCCTGAGTTTAGGTGCAAGTAGGGTCAGGGCCCAGGACAGGCTCTTGGCTCTGAACACTTCATTAGGGTGTGAAGCAGATTCTTTTACCTGAAGTGAGACCCTTGGACCAGCAGCATCGGCACTTGGGAGCTTGTTAGAAAAGCAGAATCTCAGGCCCCACCGCAGACCTACTGAATCAATGTGTTTTCCAGCAAGATCCCCAGGTGAGCCACAGGAACATGATGCTTTCTGGAAACTGGCTGGCTGGATGTCTGCTATTCTGCCCTTGGAACACAGCAGATCAAGACCTAAACTTGAGGGTACTGATAGTAGAACCCCGTATCTTTGGTTGCTTGTCTAAGCCATATTCACCAATCTAGTTTTCATTTAAAAGTTAGTATGCTGCTGGGCGCAGTGGCTCATACCTGTAAAAATCCCAGCACTTTGGGAGGCTGAGGTGAGTGGATCACCTGAGGTCAGGAGTTCGAGATCAGCCTGACCAATATAGTGAAACCCTGTCTCTACTAAAAATACAAAAAAAATAAGCCAGGCACAGTGGCGGGCACCTGTAAACCCAGCTACTCAGGAGACTGAAGCAGGAGAATTGCTTGAACCTGGGGGGGCAGAGGTTGCAGTGAGCCAAGATTGTGCCACTGCACTCCAGCCTGGACTAGCTCAGAGCAAGACTTCATCTCAAAAAAAAAAAAAAAAAAGTTGGTATGCTGACTACAGTCTAAATCCTGCCTTATTTCTGAACTGTTTTGGTGTTACTTAGACCTAGGTTCAACTGCACATTACAAAATACACAAAGTACCTGTAGTTTAAGCAAGCCTATTTCTCTGCTTCAAAGAAGTCTAGAGGTTAAAGTTGGCTAACATCAAGGGCCCAGGCTGCTTCTACCTTGTTTCATCATATGTGCCTTCCATATCCATGGTTACTTCATAACCCAAGATGGCAGCTCCAGCTTTAACCACCACATCTACATCCTGGAAAACAGAAGGTAAGGGGAGAAAGAAAGTTCAAAAGACTTAAAACAGCTGTCTCTCAAGGAAGAGTCCTGTAAGCCAACAGACACTATAGTGGTGGCCGGAACTTGGTCACCTGGCCACACCTAGCTGCATGGGAAGCTGGGAGATACAGTCCTTATCTGGGAAGCCAAGTTCTATTACTATGGGAAAAAATAGCAGAAATCGGGGGATAAATACAGTTTCTGATATAGTCTATCCCTTTTGCTACAAAAAAACATCCAAGTGTATCCTTTCCCCACACATAGCACACTCAGTCCTAATGCAAAGAAGACTACCACAAGGGCCCAGTAGTTATATCTGGGGAGACGTACAGGCCTCTCCTTCAAGTCTGAATGTGGCTCTTTGTCATCTAGCTACTTATAAACTAAAGAATAAGCAATTCGTCCTCTCACGTACCTGATGTGCAATGGTGAAACAAATACAAACGTTAGGAAAAGGGGATGCAAAGCATCAGCAAGAGCCAGTTCTCTGGCAACTGTCAGATTCTGCTGGGAGGGATTGCAAAGACTCTCTGTCTGCCTTGGAGGTATCATCCCTTGGTTGCCCTGGGTCCACTGTCTGGGAGGAACTCCCCAGTTCATTGTCCCTCATACCCTCTGGCTTTGCCCTCCTGACCCTCCATGACCACATCCAAGCCCCATTTGGCAGAGCTGCAGATCTTTAGTTGCCTGCTTCCTGCTGATGCAGATTTGGGAACCAGAGATTGCTTTCATAGGTTTTTCAGTCTAGGCTAATGGGTTTTTTTTGATAATTCAATCCTCTCAAAAACTTAGATGGATTTCTAGGCAGTTCCATGTGCAATGAATTAATCCCAGCCCAAGTTATTTTCTAGACATGATGGTAAGTGTGAAACTCTGGTTTTAACTTGCTGGCTTCTGAACTCTCTCCACCCCACTTTCTAAAGTTAATGAGGGATACCTTAAAACAATAGACTGGGGTGGGAGGATGACCCCATTAGTGTCCTCTCCAGCTTTATATGGCACCCAGCATCAATCTTATCTCCTGCTGAGGCTGTAGCTTTGAAGCCACTTATGGTAACTTCAGTTGGGCGTAATGAAGCATTTGGCTTTTTATGTCATGCAGAGCTCCAGACTTGGACTGAAGTCTGTAGGTGAGGACCCCTGGCTGGGCAAGGCTATCTCTCCCAGCACTGCTGGCAGACAGGTTAGGTTAGCTCATGCCTGCATGCATGTTACTCAGGTCTCTGCTGAAAGCAAGGAGATATAGCCAACACACAACAACCTTCTGAAATTTTTCTAAGAATTCCCTATCATTGCAGCCATGGTAGCCATTGCAATCATGCAATGATTCCCTATCATTGCAACCTGGCCGGCCTTGCATGCTCAGCAAGAGACAGGGTGACCAAATGTGCCTGGGACGAGCCAGCAGCTTCTGTCACAGATGGATCCCAGGGGAGGAAGGGGTCAAGTGCATCCTCAGACTCCCAGGTGTGCCAGATTACTTGACATGCCATATTTCACCAGTCATCAGAGTGACCCCCTGAGATTGTTGGCACCATTTGTCTGATGAAGAAATTGAATCTCAGTGGGCCGAAGTCACTGAAACGGGGTCACACAATTTTAGAAGTGGGAATTTGTTGTATAAAAAGAAGTATATTTGGTCTTTGTCCCAGGTTCCTGGTACAGAGCTCCTTAACCCCTTGGAATTTTCCTGAGTGATAGGAGTGTCTTTTGATGTTCATAACAAACCCTTTCCAATGACACCTGTGTTTACCCTAATGAGGTAACCTAGGGTGGGGCGCCTAGTTAGCTTCAGAATAGGGATGCTTACCAGAAGAACAGTGACTAGAGGATTGAAACTTTCAGCCCCACCCACCAACCTCCAAGACAGTTGGGGAGGGAGTGGGAGTCTAGAGGTGACACTCTTCAAAAACTCTTTTTTTTTTTTTGAGACAGAGTCTCGCTCTGCCGCCCAGGCTGGAGTGCAGTGGCATGATCTGGGCTCACTGCAAGCTCCATCTCCCGGGTTCACGCCATTCTCCTGCCTCAGCCTCCTGAGTAGCTGGGACTACAGGTGCCTGCCACCACACCCGGCTAATTTTTTGTATTTTTAGTAGAGATGGGGTTTCACCGTGTGAGCCAGGATGGTCTCCATCTCCTGACCTCGTGATCTGTCCACTTCAGCTTCCCAAAGTGCTGGGATTACAGGCGTGAGCCACTGCGCCCAGCACACTCTTAAAAAACTCTTGAACAACAAGATATGGTGAGCTTCTGGGTAGCGAATGCATCTCTGTGCAGGGAGGGTGGTGTACCTTAACTCCACAAAAGAGTCAAAGCTTCTACGCTCAGGACCCTTCTGGACCTTGCCCTACGCACCTCTTCATCTATACCCTTTGTAATATCCTTTAAAATAAACCAGGAAATGTAAGTTGTTTCCCTGAGTTCTGAGAGCTGCTCTAGCAAGTAGGGTCATGGAAACTCCCAATTTATAGCCAGTTGATCAGAAGTACAGGAGGCTCAGACACAATTGGTGTATGAAGCAGGGGCAGTCTTGCGAGACTGGGCCCTTAATTTGTGGGACTGAAGCCATCCTCACAGAGTTAACAGGAATTCTGGAGAGAATTCCTATTATAATAAGCATTAATCAGACTGCAATTTGACCCACTTCCTTGTAACCGAAAGGCATTAGATACTGATCATGTGTATCCCCATTGTTCCTATACGTATCATTTTTGACGCTAAACTCCTAAAGCTTTTGTTTAAGTATTGCTTAAGTGTCTTTCACAGCCTGAATCCCAGCAAAACACCTGATGCCAACCAGTTTGGAGACCCACAAAGGAATGGAATCGGCACGAGAATACCATTTCTTCATTTCCCTGTCCCATAATTTCAACCTGCACTCTTCGACCAATCAACAATCTCCACACTCTGGCCCACCACAAAACCCTTAAAAATCCTAGTCCCAAACTCCCTGGAGAGATGGATGTGAGGTTTCCTCTTTTCTATTTGTTTGCCAGCCCTACAATGAAATCTCTCTACTGCAACCTGGTATGTCGGCATATTGACACCACCATGCACAGCAGGCAGTGGACCTATTATGGTTACAGGATCTGATGCTAACAACAGGCAGATAGTGTCAGAATTGAACTGAATTGTAGGACACCCACAGTTGGTGTCAGAGAATTGATCAGAGTAGGAAAAAACCCACATATCTGATGTCAGAAGTGTTCTGTGTGAGAGCACAGTCACAGTCTTTTCTCAGAGACTTGAACCCAAACCTGTTTGTCTTCAGCATCTGTGATTTGTAACTGCATGTTTATTCACTGTCATTAAGCATGCACATTGTCTAAAGATATAGTGCTACAGGCTCCTGGGAAAAGGAGCAGTCTCCTTTTCTCCTTCTCACTTCCAGTTCCCCGAAGGTAACTACTTATCAATAGATCCTCTAGAAATTTATCTCTGCATCTCTAAACAACATGTGTATCTTGCTGCTACTTGAGTTTTCAGTTTCAGGCATTACCTTTGGACTTCCTATTATAGACGACAAGAATTTAGCATCCTTTCTCCCCTCTACTTCTCTATCAACCCTACCACACATGTGAACACTCTCTACCACCCATCCTTCCAGTATAAGTAAAAAGTAATTTTGATTCGATCAATATTCATGTGCTTCAATATTATGATCATATACATGCTGCATAGTATATTATAAACAATCTTTTGTCATTTTTGGAATTAATAATTTTATTGTTCACAGCCCCTCTTATTGGTCTGTGTATTATTGGCCAACTGCACATTCTTCAGTTTGCAGAATCTTGCAAAAAAAACTAGTAGGAGTGAACATTCAATATATGGCAGGAACTATTCTAAGCACTTCAACTGTGTACATTTTTTTCACCTTTTATTTTATTTAGTTTTTAGAGACAGTGTCTCGCTCCGTCACTCAGGCCGGAAAGCAGTGGTGTGATCATGGCTCACTACAGCCTTGACCTCTCAGGCTTAAGCCATTCTCCCACCTCACCCTCTCAAGTAGCTGGCACTACAGGTGCACACCATTTCACCTGTTTAATTTTTTTATTCTTTGTAGAGACGTAGAGTCTTGCCGTGTTGCCCTGGCTGGTTTTGAATGCCTGGCCTCAAGTGCTCCTCCCACCTCAACCTCCCTAAGTGCTGGGATTATTGGTGTGAGCACCTGCACCCAGCCCACTTCAACTATTTTTATTAATTTCATCCTTATTCATGTCCTATGAAACAGGTGCTTTTATTCCCACTCTACGTATGAGAAACAAAGAGGCTTAAGTAATCTCCTCAAAGTTATACAACTAGTAAATGCAGAGCTGGGATTCAAACTGTGATACTTCACTGCTTCCATTTTTGTACACAGCCCTGAATTTTGGGGGATTCAACCATTTTGGTGACCATAGGGAACTCTCCAGAATGAACATGCTATTTTTTCTGCCAGGCACACATTCCCCTAATTTTTTTTTTTTTTTTTTTTTTGGAGGACTTCCACATTACCTCTACTGTTGCTCCATGTGGCTTAGGAGGTAGGGTTTTTACTCTGTGTACCATCTTCGGGCTTAGCATCCACTTTGTCATCTTCCTGGTCAGCCTTTTTTGTGTGATGCTAGGAAAGGGCACTAATCCCATCAAGGGGGCCCCACCCTCATGACCTCATCTAACCCTCAATTACCTCCCAAAGGCCCCATCTCCAAATACTGTCACATAGTGGGTTCGGGCTTTAACATATGAAGTTGGTGGAAACACAATCCAGTTCATAGCCTTTGCCAATGGCTGCCGGGGTTTGGGTCATGGAGCCCACGGGAGGATTTTCAGCAAGGAGGAGGTCAGTTATCCACAGGGGCCCCAACACCAGGCAACATTGAGCAGGGGATAGCACTGGTGAGGCATATCCCTGGGCAAAAGGGCACTTTTGGTACAGATTTGAAAAGCTATTTCTACCTTGAGTAGTTTCCAAATAAAATGGAAAAACCTGGACAAATAATGCCTGGCACCATTAGCATCTGGCGTGAGCTGACAACCAAACAAACCAGAGAGTCCCAGCATGTGAGCACACAAGAGGCCCTGACAGCCATCCCCAGAGTTCCCAAATGCTGCTCCGTGGCATTTTCAAAGGTCTCTGGAGAAATGAGAACCAGAAGAATGATGAGATAAGTTTTTATAAAACTAAGGGTTTTTTCCCATTTAAAGGAATAAAATTTATGTTGTATTTTCTCATTTTTATATCTTTTTATTTGGTACTAAAGTTTTCTTATAATGAAATTATAGTTATTGTAGATGCTAAGCACTTTTTCTTTAATAATTTTATTTGGCCATAGTAAAAAATGATCACCCCTGGAAGTTGCTGTTATCACTGGCATCTCAACATCTGGAAACCCCTGAATGAGTCCAGCTTTTTAATTTAACAGAACAGAAGTGAGGCCCCTGGCAGAGAAGTGTCTTGCCCAAGGTCACAAAGCTGGTTAGCAAATACGGGCATTGGACCTGAGAACTTGATACCCATGCTCCCTCCTGCCCTCCTCCTCTTCTCAGGGGCACTGCACTGGTATAATATGAGGAACACCGTGTTCCTCATATGATTGGTGAGATTTCTGATGACCCAAAAAACGCATAAGGAGAATAAAAGTCTCGTGTTGACGTCAGCGACCAAGGGAGCCCATCACCTGCAGTCCTGAGGCTGTACCTGTTAAGGAGTCCCGCTCTGCTCTCCTAATGCCTGATTCACTATTGGGTACTGCCGTGTTCCCTCCCTTTGCCAACTAGAAAATCTTTGATTTGTTTTCAGCTGCTTTTGTGGGATGGACAAGGCAATCCTCATGCAATGAAGGCAAAATAACGTTGGCTTGAAGACTGCCCACTCTGAACGTCTTCCTATATTGCTATTGTGGAAAAACCCCACATAGAGATGAGCTCTCAGGAACATCACAAAATCTCCCATGTTCTCGAAAAACCATGATTAATTAAGCTACTTCAGAAAATATTGATAGACTGAGAGACCCCTAACTAGCCTGACACAAGCAGATGCCACTATATTGATCTGGGGGGCTTGGGGATCAAGATCTTATTTGTATTTTTCCTGATTCCTCAGGATCTTATTTGTATTTTTCCTGATTCCTCAGAATGAGGGACAGGGGTTTTATGTTCTTAGCTGGAGGATTGCAGCAGGGAAAGGCATTTCCTATGGACTCATGTATTTTTGCCAAGTAAATGTCATAGTAAATAATATTACACAGAAAAAAGAAAAATTAGATTTTTCTCATACCTAACTCAAGCTGGAAATTTATTTTTCTCCAATTTATTGCCTTCAGACCAATAAGTCAGACTTTTCGAGAAACGTGTATATGTAGATGAACATGAATATATATGTGTGTATGTATATGAATGTGTATATGAATATGAATGCACATATGAATATGTGTATATAAATATGTGCATGTATATGTGTACACACACACACACACACACACACACATTTCAATCTCCAGGAGAAACTTGGACGGCTCCAGGGATCGCCATGGAGATCACCAGGGATCTCCAGGAGAAACTTCACAGGCTTCAGGGATCACCAGAGAACTGAATGTGTTTAATTAGGGCAGCGTTACAAAGCGGTTATGACTGATGAGCTGGAGAGACTGAAGTCACTAAGAAAGCAGCAGGATTTAACCCCACTTGTGGGAACCAGCCTCCATGAGGACTCCCAGTGATTCTTTTTTGTTTGTTTGTTTTTTGTTTTTTTTTTTTTTGAGACGGAGTCTCGCTCTGTCGCCCAGGCTGGAGTGCAGTGGCGCGATCTCGGCTCACTGTAAGCTCTGCCTCCTGGGTTCACGCCTCAGCCTCTCCTGCCTCAGCCTCCCTAGTAGCTGGAACTACAGGCGCCCGCCACCACACCCGGCTAAATTTTTTTTGTATTTTTAGTAGAGACGGGGTTTCACCATGTTAGCCAGGATGGTCTCAATCTCCTGACCTCGTGATCCGCCCGTCTTGGCCTCCCAAAGTCCCCCAGTGATTCTTTGTTGGTTTCATGGCCTATGTAATCACTAGGACATGGATGAGATGACAGCATGTAACATACGATACAAGGTCGTGAAAGGCACTGTACCTTTCATGTACCACCTTGCTCTCTTGGATTACTCATTCTGGAGGAAGCCAGCTTCCCTATCATGAGAACACTCAGACAGCTGGAAAGGGCCACCTGGCAAGGAACAAGGAACAAAGGCCACATGCTACCAACCAACAAAAACTGGGCACCAGTCCTGGAATCAGATCCTCCAGCCCCATCACACTTTCAGATGACTGCAGCCCCAGTCAGCAACTCAACTCATCTCATGAGCGATCCCATCTGTATATAATTAATATATATGTATTAACTGAGACATATTTCACATGCCATAGAACACATCCAAAGTACGTAGTTCAACGGTTGTTAGTATATTCACAAAGTTATGCAGACATTACCACAATCTAATTTTGGAACATTTTTATCACTACAAAAACAAACCCTCTACCCATCACCAATACTCCCCATTCTCACTCTCCTCCCCAGCTCTAGGGAAACAGTAATTATTTGGTTTCTATAGATTTGCTTATTCTTGCCATTTCACATTAATGGAATCATTTACTATGTGGCCTTTTGTGTCTGGTTTCCGTCACTTAATATGACATTTTCATGTTTACCCATATGGTAGCACATATCAGGATTTCCTTCCCTTTTATGGTCAGATAACATTCTAGTAGATACAACACATTTTGTTTATCCATCATTCACTAGTTATAGGACATTTGGGTTGCTTCCAATTTTTGGCTTTTATGAATAATGCTGCTAATGAAGATTTGTGTACAAGTTTTGGCACACAAATATTATTTCATTTATCTTGGGTATATCCCTAGGAGTGGAATTTTTGGGTCATATGGTAACTCTATGTGTAATCTTTTGAGGAATTGCAAGTCTGTTTTCCAAAGCAGCTGCACCATTTTACATTTCTAGCAGTATTGTGTGAGGCTTTCAAATTCTCTGCTTCCTGAATTCTGCTAATTCACCAACACTAATTATTATTATCCGTCTTTTTTATTATAGCCATCCTTGTGGGTGTGAAGCAGTATCTTGTGGTTATGATTTTCATTTTCCTGATGGTTACTGATGTTGAGCATCTTTCAATATGCTTATTGATCATTTGTATATCTACTCTGGAGAAATTTTTATTTATATCCTTTGTCCACTTTTTAATGAGATTACTTGTGCTTTTGTTATTGACTCATAAAATTTCTTTATATATTATAGATACAAGTGCCATATCAAATATGTGATTTACAAATATTCTCCCATTCTACATGTTGTCTTTTTCTTCATGGTATTCTATGAGCACAAAAGTTTATAATTTTAATGTAATCCTATATATATATATTTTTTTTCTTTTGTTGCTTGTGCTTTTGGTATCATATCTAAGAAAATATTGCCTAGCTCCAGGTCATGAAGAATATACTCCTATTTTCCTTGAAGAGTTTTATAGTTTTACCTTTTACATTTATGTCTTTGATCCATTTTGAGGTTTTTTTTTTTTTTTTTTTTTTTGTATATGGTGGGAGGTAATTGTCTGATCTCATTTTTCTGCATGTGGATATCTAGTTGCTCCAGCACCATTTGTTGAAAAGACTTTTCTTTCCCCATTGGATGGTCTTGGCATCCTTATCAATAATTTGGGTTTATTTCACATAGGTTTATTTCTAGACTCTCATTTCTATCCCATTGATCTATATAGCTATCCTTATGCCACAATTACACTGTCTTGATTACTGGTGTTTTGTAGTAAGCTTTGAAATAAAGAAGGGTGTGTCCTACAACTTTGTTCTTCTTTTTCAAAGCAACAAATTCCTAGTTTATAGTTTATCGAAGAATGCCTTTATTTAATCTTCAATTTTAAAAGATAGTTTCGCTGGACGTAAGATTCTTGATTCACAGGTTTGAATTTTTTGTTTTTCCCATCACTTTGAATACAGCCTTCTGGCTTCTTACTTTTGATGGGGAATCAGCATATTGAGGATTAAGTCAATTAATTTTATTTGAGTTCCTTTGCCTATGATGTGTCATTTTTCTCTTGTGGCTTTCAAGATTGTCTCTTTATTGCTGGCTTTCAATGTTTTGATTATGATATATCTGAGTGTGGCTCTGTTTTAACCCTACTTAGAATTAATTGTATTCCTTGGATGTATAGATTAATTCTTTTTAAGGAATTTGGGGCATTTTCAACCATCCTTTCTTCAGACACGTTTTCTGTTCCTTTCTTTCTTTCCTTTCCTTCTGGTACATCCAGTATGCGTATGTTGGTGTGCTTAACGGCATCCCACATTGCTCTGAGGTTCTGTTTATTTTTCATTTTTGTTTCTCCAATTCATAATCTCTATTGATGTATCTTCAGGTTTGCTTATACTTTCTTCTGCCAGCTCAGATCTATTTTTGAGCCTCTCTAGTAAATTTTTCATTTCAATTATCACACTTTGCGACTCCAGAATTTTTATTTCATTCAGTTTTATAACTTCAATCTCTTTATATTTTCTATTTGGTGAGATATTACCATCACACCCTCCTTTAGTTCTTTGGCCATGGTCTCCTTTAGTTCTTTGAACATGTTTATAATAATTGCTTTGAAGTCTTTGCTATGCCCAATGTCTGCATACTTACTTCATGGGCAATTTCTATTGCTTGCTTGCTTTCCTGTGTATAGGTCATACTTTCCTGTTTCTTTGTGTGTCTTTTTTTTTTTTTTTAGACGGAGTCTTGCTCTGTCACCCAGGGTGGGGTACATTGGCATGATCTCAGCTCATTGCAACCTCTGCCTCCTGGGTTCAACTAATTCTCCTGCCTCAGCCCCCTGAGGAGCTAGGATTACAGGCATGCACCACCATGCCCAGCTCATTCTTTTTTTTTTTTTTTTTTTTTTTTTGGGTATTTTTAGTAGAGATGGGTTTTGCCATGTTGGCCAGGCTGGTCTCCAACTCCTGGCCTCAAGTGATCCGCCCATCTCGGCCTCCCAAAGTGCTAGGACTACAGGCATGAGCCACTGTGCCTGGCCTCTTTGTGTGTCTGATAACTTTCATCAAATATTGAACATTTTAATTAATATATTGTAGCAACTCTACATACTGATTTCTCTCCCTGTGGGGATTGTGTATTTGTTAAGTGTCTTGCCTTGACTAGTTCAGCGAAGTCTAGTCTCCTCCATTGGGCAGCCTCTGACGTCTCTGCCCAAACATTTTCCCTCTCAATTTTATCTGTAAGCCTGTGGTTTTCTGTGGGTCACCCCGGGTCAGTCAGTCTCTGATGGTTAGTCAGTCTCTGATTTGTCAGAGGTTGTACTTAAGCCCCTGAACCAGTCAGGTTTGCACCACTGGATCTGTGTGTGGTTTCGAGACTGCTTTCACTGTTCAGGGAGTTTGTGAGTTTGCCTCGTGTTCAGCCAAGGAATAGTAGCTCAGAAGTTCCTCTTCATTCACCCTTCAGAGGACTCAGCTCTGGGCCAGCACACAGAGCTCCTGACCACCTGGGAGGATTGTGGGTTTAGCTGGGATCCCTTTGGTTGTCTCTTTCTTTGATCTCCGCATTAAGTTTCTGGCTAGTCTGCCTCTATTGGTATCACACTCAGTTGTTAATCTCCGCTAATTGCTAGTTGATTGTTCTATTGTTTTCAATAGTTACCTGGGGCCCTAAATTGCTCAACAATCTAATCCAATTAAAATAGAGCCCCTTGGCAAGGACGGTGTGTTGTGAGTCTTGAAACTGGCTCCAACGCTTTCCTTGGCAGAAACTTTGCACTATGGAGCCAGAGCTGGAGATGCAAGAAGATGGGGACCCGGCAGCCCTACCTGGGTCCTCTCTACCAAGAAGGAGCTGCGTGTGTATGGGAGGTGAGAGCCTGTGCCATAACAGCTCAGTAGAGATCTTCTGTGAGCCACAGCTGGGGGCAGGGAAATGAAGGATAGGATTTACCAATATTCACCAGCTACCAAGTCTACCTGGAATAGTTCTTTCACCTCCAGAAGCTGGAAGAGATGGAAGCTGCCAAGCCCACCAGAGCAGTTCTCCTACAACACAGTGCTGGAGGGAATGGGAGACTGCATTTTTTACCAGTCCCACCCAGATCCTTTCTCTGTAGGGGTGGGAAAACAGGCTCCACTACCTGGCGGCCACCATCATTCAGTATAGGATTTCTGCAGCATGGAGCTCTGGGAAATAGATCTACCGATATTCAACGCCTGTGGAATCCACTGGGAATAGCTCTTCTACCCCAAGGAGCTGGGGGAGATGGAAGCTGCCACTCAGCTTTCAAATTCTTTGGAGCAGCTCCTCTGCAACACAAAGCTATGGTGATGAGGGGAAGCCCTAGCTCAGTGGATAGCCTCCCCGTTCTTACTGTGTTTGCGTAGGTTTGCTTTGTTGTAAGCACTTTGATCCACCTTCAGAGATTTTGGCTGATCAGATTTTGCTAATTTTGATTAGCTTAATAGCTGTCCTTCTGGGAGAGAACTTTCCCCAAGTTCCTCACACTGCTGCTCTGCTCCAAGGTATGTTTTTAAGTAGGAAAAAAAGTCTGTGAGGAAAAGCAATATATATAATGTGCCACTATTTGTGAAAAAGGACAGAGGGAGAATGATAGATATATTCACTCATATTATGCTTAGAATATCTCTGAAAGGATATAGAAGATTCTGGAAGCCACTGTCTGGTTCTGGGGAGTGGAATAGGATGGCTAGGAAACAGGCATGAGAAAGAGACTTCCCCCAGTATATCCAGCTGTACCTTTTGAATTGTGAATATGCAAATATGTTACCCGTTAAAATATAAAACTATAATTAAAATTTTGAGGCCGGGCACAGTGGTTCACGCCTGTAACCCCAGCACTTTGGGAGGCCGAGTCAGGATGATCACAAGGTCAATAGATCAAGACCATCCTGGCTAACATGGTGAAACCCCATCTCTACTAAAACAAACAAACAAAAACCAAAAAATTAGCTGGGCATGGTGCAATGTGCCTGTAGTCCCAGCTACTCAGGAGACTGAGGCAGGAGAATCCCTTGAACCCCAGAGGTGGAGGTTGCAGTAAGCCGAGATCGTGCCACTGCACTCCAACCTGGGCAACAGAGAGAGACTCCATCTCAAAAATAAATAAATAAATAAATAAATAAATAAATAAATAAATAAATATAATTTGAACTGATTTTTTAGAAAACCACAAAAAGTATCCTAAGTAACAAGAGCTTGATTTTCAAGGAGGAGATTGAGGACTTCAAGAGGTATTGGTAGATTATTTTAAATATTTTTGATTATTTTTAAATGGGCAAACAGAAGAGTAATTATGACCCACGACAGGGTTGAAGTTTTGGTCCCTTTCCTCTGAGAAAGCTCTTTGACCCATGTGAGTTTGCCCCCATGCTCCCCAGCAAACTTCAAAGCCAACATACTGAGAAACACGGGTAAAGTGATCCCTGTCAAGCTCCACCCTGCCAAGAAAAATGTCCCAGAACACTATTTCTCTAAAATAATGAGTGTTGGCATGATTTACCCTATGTATTATTTTTTAGGGTCACTTTTAGACAATATAGTAGGGTATACAACCATTAATCAATTTCCTATTTGGGGACATGAGAATACTTTCTAATTTTACCCTATTAAGAAGGAAATTGAAATGTCCACCTGATGGTCAAGTCTTTAGAAATATCTATCACTATGTATTTAGAATAAATTTTTGGAGCAGAGCTCCTCAGAACAAAAGATATAGAGATATTAGGAATTTTTAATAAACATTACCCAGTTACTTTCTGCAACATATTAAATTCTCCAAAGACAGTCACAATACATCTCTCATCCTATACACACTTCTGCTATGCAGTGTGGACTTGTTACTCCTCCATCAAAACGTGTTCCTCTCCACCTGCTTTGGTGGACCTTGTGACTGCTTTGAGCAATGCAATATGGTGGAAGTGATGCTGTGCCCATGGATGTAACTTTTAATTGGCCTGTCAGCTTCTGCTTCCCGCCCCTTGGAAAATGTGCATTAAAAAGGCACACTCTTAAAAACTAGCCATTTTGCTGAAAAATGGCAAGTTACATGCAGAAGCTATGTGTAGATGTCTCACTTGAGCCCAACCTGAGCTCCCAGCCCACAGCCAGTGCCAACTGCCAGCTATAACCATGTATGTGACCCATCTGGGATGTGCCAGCCCAGATGAGCCACCAGAGGACTCCAGTCCCAGCCAACGACATGCATAGCAGAAGAACCATCCAGCTAAGCCCAACGGACCCACAGAATCATAAGAAGGAATAAAATGGTTGTTGAATATTGTTTTAGGACACTGAGTTTGGGGTTCGTTTGTTACATAGCAATCAATAACTCAACACTCTCCAAAACCACTGCTCCAATTTATATTCTCATCAGCGGTGTATAAAAATGTTTCTTTCCCCAAATCCATGCCCACTCTTGGTATGTTTGCTCATCTTTGCAATGTAATGGGTGAACACTGCTTCTTAATATTGGTTTGGGCCAGGCACAGTGGCTCACGCCTGTAATCCCAGCACTTTGGGAGGCCGAGGCGGGCAGACCACAAGGTCAGGAGTTCAATACCAGCCTGGCCAATATGGTGAAACCCTGTCTCTACTACAAATACAAAAATTAGCCAGGCATGGTGGTACAAGCCTGTAGTCCCAAATACTCAAGAGGCTGAGGCAGAAGAATCACTTGAACTAGGGAGGCAGAGGTTGCAGTGAGCCAAGATCGCACTACTGCACTCCAACCTGGTGACAGAGTGAGAATTCGTATATATATACATATAAAATAAAAGATTATAAGGCTAGACAAAACAGCTTCTGCCTGGTTTTGGTAGCACTCCCCCTTATTAGAGTGTGAAGATGCATACCCAGAAAGAAGTCACTAATATCATGACAGTATTTTGTTAATTTAATTATTTTTCTTTCCTTTTTCTTTTCTTTTTTTTTTTTTTTCTTTTTCTTCCAGACAGAATTTAGCTCTCTTTGCCCAGGTTGGAGTACAGTGGCGTGCTATCGGCTCACTGCAACCTCCACCTTCCCGGTTCAAGCAATTCTCCTGCCTCAGCCTCCAGGCACACACCACCATGCCCAGCCGATTTTTGTATTTTTAGTGGAGATGGGGTTTTGCAATGTTGGCCAGGCTGGCCTCGAACTCCTGACCTCAGGTGATCTGCCTGCCTTGGCCTCCCAAAGTGTTGGGATTACAGGCATGAGCCACTGCGCCTGGCCTATTTCGTTAATTTCTAAATAAATGACACAGATAATATGCTCCTTGTCTGTGCCAGGAAGGAGCAGATTTAGTGGCAGGCAGAGCAGGGAGAAGCGGCACATAGGTGGATGCTCAGCTTCTCACTTGCAGGAGCAGCAGAGTAAACTCGCTTATGAGCACAGACACCACGGAGGGAAAGACGCTGACTGAGCCGCACAGTCGTTACCAGCCTGTGTAGAAGAGACAGAAAATCATGGTGGACCACAGTTCTTCCTTTTGGTCCTGTGTTGGACCGACTCCACTTCTGACACCAAATGTGTGGGTTTTTCCATAGCACGATGGATGTTTCAGCGCCAAGGGGGCAGCTGCCTTTCCTTTGCTTCTGGAACTGACTTCCGGGAGCTGGCAGAGACCCCACAGGGTGAGGGCGCAGCCCCGTTAGACAGCTCCCTCCTCACACTGCTGCTGCAAATGAGTGGCCTGGGCTCCGATGCTTCTGTATTCTCTGGGTGTTCCCAGGACCCTCCCCTTCAGGCTTCATAATTCACTCACAGAACTCAGGAAAACGCTTTACTTGCATTTACCAGTTTGTTGTAAAGGGTGCAAGGAGGAACCGCTGAATAGAAGAGATGCACAAGATGAGTGATGAGAGGGGCTGGCATGGCGCTTCCTGACCCTCTCTGGGTGCACCACCCTTCCAGCACCTCTGTGTTCACCATCCCGGAAGCAAACCGCATTGTTCAGGGATTTGGGGAAGTTTCATTATGCGGGTACAATTGATTAAATCCTTGGCTGTTGGTGATTAAAAATCTCTGGCTCCTCTCCGTTCCTTGAAGGTCAGGATTGGAGCTGAAAATTCCCCCTTTCTAATCACATGGTTGATTCCTCTGGCAACCAGCCCCCAACAGGAGTCACCTCCATAGCATAAACTCAGGTGTGATGAAAGAGGCTCATTATAAACAACAAAAAACACTCCCATCACTCAGGAAATTCCAAGCTCTGTGCCAGGAACTGGGGAAAAAGACCAAATATATATCCCTTCTTGTTCCACAGTCCCGTATAAGCAACATCTACCTAAGCCACTGGCTTCTAAATCTGTCTGGCCATGACTCTTAAATACATTTTATATCCCAGCTAAGTACACAGTCACCACCCACACATATCTATGTATGTGCACAAAACTGTATGTATGTTTCATAAAACTGAAACCAGATTTCACGTAAGTTCTAGTAAATCATACTCACCCTTACCATATGTAATAGACCAATATTTTCAATTCAGTTCATTCATTCCTATTCCATTCTGTTTCTTCATCTTCCTTTACATTTTAAATGCTGGCTTCAGCCCACAAAACTGATTTCTCAACCCACTAATGCATCCCAAGCCACAGTTCAGAAAACACTGCATTCTCCATGCCAAGACTCATAGTGTCTCTTCTCTGAGACTTTACAAAGCAAAGAGAGACAGGAAGACACCCTCTGCAGAGGCACGTAGCCTCCTGGATCAGCAGGAAGCGACATGAGCATGAGATGTAAAGAGAACAGAGCTCGGTGAGCACCAAACCATCCAGACCCAGAGCAGGTGATGATGGCAAAGGCAAGCCCCCATTCCTTTCAGACAGGTTTCTCCCTGCCAGACTGCTGAAGGCATGTTTTCCAGGCAGCCTCTTGTTTCCAGTGGTGCCCAGCGACTGTCTTGGCCCCGCACCTGCTCTCAAGTTTGTTCTTGAGTCTCTGTGGAACCCTCGGCCAGTTGCACTTCTGCCCAAGGCCCTGGGCTCGTCCTGAAAAGGCCAACTTCACAGAGTCCGTGGCCTTACCTCCTGACACTCCAGAGCCAATGAGTTGACCCTTACAGAGGTCTCTGACCAAACTAGGGAGTTAGTCAGAAAAGAGGTTCTGCCTCAGCAGTGGAAAAGGGATTTGTGTGGCTTCATTCTGACTAGAAGCAGCAATCCTGTTCCAGAAAGGCTGGCAGAAGGCTTTGTTCTTAGAGATGTATGCAGCCCATGAGTCTGGAGACAGATGTTCTTTGTTATTCTGTGAATCCATATGGCTTTTTATGCGTTCTTTCTTCTTCCCTGGGTTAAATTGCTATGGCATTGTCTCACTTCTTTTAACGGGCCATGTCTAACATCTGTGTAATGAAAATGCTCATTTGAGGGCTTGTGGAGCTTGAATAGCGTCCAGGCTGCCGGGGACTTGCTGCCCCATGTAGGAGGGAGAGAGGCAGGGCATTGCTGGAGCGCAAATTAGGTCAATTCATGGAGCACAGGAAATTAGCGATGCAATCGGTGTTTAGAGGAAGAGAATTCTGACTTTAGAGGAAAAGAATTCTGACTTAACTCTCCTGGAATATGGTTTAACCTGGACTCCTTTGCCTCCTCTAGAACTTGTATATAATTTTTAGATGATATTTATAGGGTTTTGTTTTTCATATTGTAAGTTCAATACATGCTTAGAAAAGAAATAAATCATTCATAATGCTACTACTCAGAATAAACCAGTTATTATTTTGATTTTTTTTCTCCCAGCCATTTTTGTCCCAAGTATGTATGTGTATATAAACTTCACATATATTTTTGTCATTAAACTTTATATAAGTTTATACGCAATTTTGAAAATCTGTCTTTTAAGTTTACCATTATATTAATACGTTAAAGGGCAAATACCTCTTTTATAACATCTCTCCCCTCCTACCACTCTAGCCACCTTTAATGCTTCCAAATGCCTAAATGCCACCTCTCCATGTAGAGACAGTTTTGCTTCTGTCTCTCCATCATGAGGCAGCCTTCAAACAGGAAGAAATCAGGACACTAAGGTTCTCTGAAGCCATGCTCTAGACCCACCAGAGGCTAACAGGAGAGATTGACGTGGCATTCAAACTGAGCCTTTGTGTGACTGAAGAGTGTTCAGGATTTCGCCTGGGCCAGATAATCCTTCAGGGTTTCACCTGGGCCTGATAATGGGCATGAGATCAGTTCCTTCTATGTTTCTAGGAACTGAGGGCCTGGAACTGCCTTGAAAGCGAGTGCAAAGCAATCTCCTCCTGCATAAACGGCGATCTTATGATTGGAGCTACGGGATAGGGACATCTCTCTCTACTGTTGCCAGAAGGACCCGTCTACAGAGCCCACACTAGAAAAGGCCATTTGCAGAGAGAAAAAGGAACAGGTACCTAGAACGCACCACAGTCTGCACAGAGGAACCTGCCTGATGGGAAACATGGGGACTGGATAAGGATGCAGCAGACCTACTGAGGATTCCTGCCCAGAATGGTATCCCCAAGAGCCGTTGTTTCCTGCTGATGCTGACCTCGGGTGCAGTGTGTTCCTGCCTCTTAAGTCTCCTCTACAACTGCATCCCCTGGGCCCCACCAGCCCCAGTCCACACCCTTCTGACTCAGTAAATGCAAATATTTAACCAGGAGATAAAGGCCTTCGTCTGCTTGACACGTTAGTTTTGTTTTTTAAAGAGAGATATGTCTTTCAAGACAGCACGTTTCTGACTGTATCAACCATCTAACGCCACTGATAATATCTGATGTTGTGGGCTATGAAGTGACAGAGTTAAATACTTTGATCTTCCAAACCCCCTTCCGTCTTTGCCGAATCGTTTCCTTCTTTGCTTCTTTGTGCTAAATATTAACTGGGTCAGATGGATAGTTCTGATCTGTGTTACTCAGTAAAGATTCAAGTCCCGCCTTCAGATGGAAAGTCCAAAGAAGCCAAGATGAATCTCAAGTTCAATTATAAATAACTCACAAAAAAAGGGAAAGGAAACGAGATCAAACTTTAGTCATTTTCTTCAGGACAGTTTCCTCTTCTTTTTCATTGTGTACAGTTTCACATGAGGAGAATTTCTGTTGCAAATCAGATCCAGTTCTGCCTTTGAAAGAGGCACCAAAATATAGCTCGTGGGAAGAAGCAGCATCTCACTGATGAGGATGCACTTGAGGACCAGCTAGTGGCTGAGGTGGGAGGGTTGCTTAAGTACAGGAGTCTGAGATCAGCCTGGGCAATGTAGCTGAGAATTTATTGCATTGTTCTTCTTCTTCTTTTTAATAGATAGTCTCCGTCTGTCACCCAGACTGGAGTGCAGTGGCGCCATCATAGCTCACTGCAGCCTTGAACTCCTAGGCTCAAGCGACGCTCTCACCTCAGCCTCCTGTGCAGCTCCCCACCCCAAGATGCCTAAACTTTGGTGGGCATGAATCACAGGGGGAGCTCCCCAAAATCTGCCAGGTTCTCACCCTAAGATGCTCAGTCCAGAAGAACTCCAGGTGATCCTATTGAAAATGAGTGGGGCCCAGTCTTTGAGAAACATTGTGGCAAATAAGAGCAGAAAACCACTGCCTTTAGCAGCCCATTGGCCTCAGTGAGGACAAAAAGGGGGTTGAGAGGCCAAGATATATAGGCAGTAATACAGACCTCTCATTTAAGAAGTTAGTGGGTCAGGCATGGTGGCTCATGCCTGTAATCCCCACACCTTGGGAGGCCAAGGTGGGAGGATCATGAGGTCAGGAGTTCGAGACCAGACTGGCCAACATGGCGAAACCCCGTCTCCCTCTGTTGCCCAGGCTGGAGTGCAGTGGTGCAGTCATAGCTCACTGCAGCCTTGAATTCCTGGGCCCAAGCAATGCTCCCACCTGAGTGGGTCCCCACCGCAAGATGCTTAGTCCAGAAAACTACAGGCGCGCACCACCCTGCCCAGCTAGTTTTAAAAACTTTGTTTTTGGTAGAGATAGGGTCTTGCTATGTTGCCCAGGCTGATTGCCAGCTCCTGGACTCAAGCAATCTTCTCACCTCCGCCTCCCAAAGCATTGGGATTGCAGGTGTGAGCTCCATACCTAGCCCTGGTGCATTGTTCTTGATGCTTGTTTTGTATTATATACGATATGTGTGTGTATATGTATATATCTATAATTTCATAAATGTTTATTTTTCTTGCAGAAAATTCAGACAATAGAGATAAGCAGAAAGGGGAAAAAAGGCACTGGTGGTCCTCCCACTCGAAGACTTAGCTCCAAGAGCGCCCGACAGCTCCTGCTTCCCAGCAGTCACAGCTTCGTGTTGCACCCTCCCACACGGGGTCAGGGATGGCTGATGGTATATGATGAACGTGACCAAAGGTAACTTCTGAGGCTAGGTCATGAATGACACTGCAGCTTCCACCTATAACTAGGGTTTTCAACAGCCGTGCTAACAATGCTTTGGACCAGATCGTTATTTATTGTGGGGGCTGTCCTACACATTGTAAGATGTTTAGCAGCCTCCCTGGCCTACGCATCAGATGTCAGTAGCACCCTTTGCTCAATAGTAAACATAAAATAACATCTCCAGGCTTTGCCAAATGTCCTCAGGATGAGGGAGTGTAATAGTCCATTCTCACATTACTATAAATAAATACCTGGGACTGGGTAATTTATAAGAAAAGAGGTTCAATTGCCCCATAGTTCTGCAGGTACAGGAACAGGGAGCATGGCAGCATCTGCCTCTGGGGGGCCTCAGAGAGCTTTTACTCATGGTGGACAGCAAGGCAGGAGCAGGCACGAAACATGGTAAAAGCAGGAGCAAGAAGGCGGGAGATACCACGCGCTTTTAAGCCAGATCTCATGAGAACTCACTACCATGAGCAGGGCCCCAAAGGATGGTGCTAAACCATCCATGAGAAATCCACCGGGATGACAATTTGTCATGAGATTCGGACATGGACATAGATCCAAACCATATTAGGGGGCAAAACTGCTCCCAGCTAAGAACCACAGACCTAGACTCTTGGCTTGCAAGCTCAGGGGAAAACAGCCAGCATGCTGTGGCAACAAACAACGCAGTGAAGAAGAGCATGTGGAGAGGAGCTGAGGTCTCCAGACACCGCTGGCACCCGCCGGCTGCCATCGTGAGGGTGTCACCTGCAGAGTGGACCCTTTTGCCCCGCTAAGCCTCCAAGTAACTGCCAGCTTCATGAGACACCCCGAGACACTCCCACATTCCTAACCCATGGAAACTGCAAGATAATAAATAATGATTATGCTTTAAAAGGCACTAAGTTCATGGGTAATTTGTTTAATTGACTTCTTTGTTGAGTAATTACTCTTGTTGTTTGCATACTGAGTCCGAATTCCTTTTCCTTCTTTGGGAACATTTCTCTAGGGTCTAGGTCAAAGAGTGAAAAATGAGATCAACTGGATTGTTTAATTATTACATAAAATCATCCTGTGGAATTAAATTATTTGTAACATTTCAATTAGTGGATGGAGAATATGTTGCAAACACCAGCTGCTGAGGTGTCTGGTGGAACAAGAGATGCTGGCCCCAGAGTGAGCCTCAGCCACAGCGTTCTAAGTTTTGTGAACTGCGCTCCTGTCTCCAAAGCCACAAGATCATCATTTTTAGAACCAGCTCCTCTTTGTCTGACCGGGTCCATGGATGAATTAATAATATGTTTTAGAGGATCTCATTCTTTGTTCAGCCACATGTAATGAGTAAACTGAGGAATAGCAGACTCAAGTGAATTATGCGAATTCAGATTGATTATACATGGGTCTGACCTTACCATTCACAAAACCAGATCTTGATGGTTATTTCCCAACCAGGCTGAACGCGCTGCTCCTGCAGTGAGGCGTGTATTGAGAGATGGGACGTCAACTTTGCCAATCCCTAGAGCAATTAACTGGAGCCTGCTGCTGTGGCTACTCCCACGGCTCTGGATTAAATTGTGGGGCCAGTTGGTCCTGACGTTTTGGAAAGATAGTTTGGGGTCTTTGTTGTTGTGTTTAAAATATATATATATATATATCATTTGACAGTGGAGTAAATTCCCTGCATCTCCCTTTATGGGCAACAGTGAACAGAAAGGGGTTTTCAGCTTTGGTTTTTAATATTGTCAACAAAAATGTATGATTCTATTCCTCACTGTTGTCAACAAATATGAACATTATTCCATTAGCAAACTGTCTGCTGATTTTAGAGTTACTAAAATCCAGTTATCCAGTTCTACAGGTATAAATGTTATGCCAATGATTATCCTGAGAATTTATTATGGGAGAGAAAACCAGAAACTAGGGAGCAAAGAACTACAGATTCTAATTTCCTTTGTTTGTTTTTAAAGTTCTACCAGCCAAGAGATTTCCTCAAGCATTTATTTGAGGAAAAGGACAGAGAGGAAAGAAAGGGGAATTTTTAAAATAGTACTTTGGAATATCCTGGTATGAGCAGGGCACACTGCCAGACTCTTAGCTTATATTTTCTTATTAGCTTTCACTAAGGAGGTAGTGGTCATACTTCCCCGTTTCAGATGAGGAAACTGAGACAGTCATAGCTTCAGGAACTGTCCGGATTTCTTAATGATTGAAGCAGGATTCGCCCCTAGGTCTGCCTTGTTCCTAACTGCGATGTTACACCAAGTGGATGACGTTCCTTTCTGTATTGATTAAAGCTCTTGACGGCAAACAACTGAAAACAACTCGGGCAAAGATAAGCAGAAAGGAATTGATTGGAAAGAGGGGTGGATGAGGAGTATTCAAGGATGTAATTGTGGTTCGTGGAATCAATAGAAGACCGAAGGACCAAGCTTGGGAACCAGCAGAGACGAGGGAGCTGTGAAACCCAATGACACAGCAATAACCTCCGCCAGGACTGGTTCAGCTTCTGAGAGCAACCTTGGCCCTTGCTCCCAGCCCTTGCCCAAAAGTCAGAGTCCCGATGGGCAAAATGAAGGGCCAGGCTCCGGGCTCATGCCCGCACCTGTGGATATATCCCTCCAGGAAGGAGGATGGCCTGACCCCCTCTGCTTCTATCTTGGGAGAGAGGCCTCTGAATTCACCCTCCCACCAAGGCCTCTTATATATAGTAGGAGAAAACTGGAGTCACCGTACCAGGCGGTAAAGCACAGCAAATGTCCATCCAGCTCTTGAAATCTAAATGTCTTCTTTATGGAAAAACTGCAGAGGTGCAATGTCAGCTTGACAGGTCTACCTGGGATTAGATGTGTGTTTCTGCCTAGAAGGGACTATGTCTGCCTTGGTATCCCCCAGATTTTGGTTCAGAGTGAATGTCCCAGTACATATTCTCTGAATGAAGAAATGAATTTTGCTTACTGTTTCTCTGACTACTTCATTCACTGACATTCCACTTACAGTTCTGGGCAAATCAGACGTGCTTAGCTCTCTTTGCAGAGTTAAAATAATATAAACAGGGAGGAAGAAAACTGCCTAGTGTTCTCAGGCAGGGTTGTGACCAAATGCATTTAGTGCATAAGCAATAAAGTTCCAGATCACCCTACGGGTCACACTTTCCTTCAGAAATTTTGCAAATTATGTTTCTGTTTGTTTGTTTGGGTCACACTTTCCTTCAGAAATTTTGCAAATTATGTTTCTGTTTGTTTGTTTGTTTAAGGATAATGTATCATCATCAAGATTTATATATATATATGTATATTTTGAGACAAAGTCTCACTCTGTCGCCCAGGCTGGAGTGCAGTGGTGCGATCTCGGCTCACTGCAACCTCCGCCTGCCGGGTTCAAGCAATTCTCCTGCCTCAGCCTCCCGAGTAGCTGGGACTACAAAAAATCACCACGCCCAGCTAATTTTTTGTGTTTTTGGTAGAGATGAGGTTTCACCGTGTTAGCCAGGATGGTCTCGATCTCATGACCTTGTGATTCGCCCGCCTCAGCCTCCCAAAGTGCTGGGATTACAGGTGTGAGACACTGTGCCTGGCCAAGATTAAATAATTTTTAAAACAATATATATCCTCACCATTTTTGCATATTACCTTTAACTTTTTCCAGTACATCAATATTTAGCATAGTTATCAGCAGAGAATACCTACTTCCTATGTATTTTTTCATAAAATTGTAAAATGTCTTATGTTTCAAAATAGACTTCGTAATTATAACTTTAATGATGACATAATATTCCATGATCTTCATGTACCATCATTTACTAAGCCATTTCCTGACTGTTGGACATCTGGTCTGTATGAATCAGGCTTTTAATAAGATATGACTTGTGAGAAGATCTAGAATATTGTCAACAGATGGCTTATGAAAGTGCCTTTGATATTACAGTACATCTATTTATGATTCTGTAGTAAATAAAATGTAACTAGGACTGCTCCCAAATTGGGCAGTGATGTGGGTGGTACACATACACACAGAATTTAAGGTACCTAAAGTGAGATATGAAACTCAAAAGGATGAAATTCAAAATGTAAGTGAGAAAAAAAAGGCCGAATAGAGTCAGATACACAGATAAAGATATTTTACTCAGTATCGTGTTAGAAATTCCATGCATCAGGAATTTCAGACTGCTGAATCCATACTTCTATTTAGCTTTGAAATCGTGGTATTTGAATGTGCCTTCTACATTTTATACCCTTTATACTGCTAGTCTTTCTCAGTTTCTCCTTAAGATTATTTTAGGTTCATATTCTGAAATTATAGGGATGAAAGGTAGGAAGGGAAAGTAGCGTGGTAAGGGATTTTCCCCAGTTACAGAAAAAAAGAAATAGGGAATCGCAGCGGCGGATTTTGACTTATGGGATGGTGAAGGTACGTGAAGCAGCTTGAAGAGGAATAGAAAAAAGGAAAGAACGATTTCTGTAGTCTGTGTTATTAGGAATAACAGAGCTACATCTGCTGTTTACACTTTATGCCAGACACATTCTCTGAGGCGTTGGGACTACATCTTCGCTCTTCAGGGCTGAAGTCGTCTTTTACTAAGAACCAGATTTGCACCCCCGCCCACTGTTTCCAGTAAAGCAATGGGGCAAATCCCACCTCCCTGGAATGTTCTGTTCCAGCAGCTGGAGTGACAAACTGCGGAATATCATTCATACGGAGTTGGCTCGCATAAGAACAAATGTTTCTTCATTTATCGTCCCTCTCTTTGCTGATGATCCTGCTTGACTTTGCATCCACCCTGAAAATTTACCCAAGCTTTTATATGATGAGAAGGTACTATCTGCTAGAAAACATTTTTTGTAGAGCACTTTATTCTAAGACAGCCAGTGGCAGTTCATGCAACTCTACAAAACCCAAGTCCTGGCTCCACGCAGGGCCATGCTGGATCTTCATCCTAGGTCCTTTTAAATGTCTCTTGGAGAATGTTTCTGTAATAGGAAATGCACACTTATTTCTCAGGGCTTTATCTGCACTGTTTAAATGACAGTTCTCTTCAACCACTACAGTAAGAAAGTGATCAAATTATATCATGCAAATGAATATACTTAATTATGTAGAAGTATATTTTTGTTACATATCAGTAATTACTCTAATAACAAATCAATAAGCTAGTAGATTTCCAAATAGGTTTCAAGATTTCTAAGAGGCAGACTAAAGGTGATTACAGTTCTCTTTACTAACACATACATCATGATATTATAATAATGGTAAGTATAAAATTAACCCAATTTCTGTGATTCATTTATTACTCAACAGATATTTGAGTATTTTTACTGAAATATATTTTGGTATTTGTTATGCCAGGCACCATTCCAAGCAGGGAGCTCTAGCAGGATGTAAAGGCAAGGCCCTGTTCTCATGGAGCTCACGGTCTCGTGCAGGAAGATGGCTAATAAGTAAATGAGACGTGATCAAGGTAATTACATATGTTTGCACTAAAAATCTTTTAATAGAGATTTAACATTATTTCATCTGGTCCTTTCAAAAACCCTGAAAGGTAGATTAAGAAGAGATTACCAGTGTATAGAAAAGTTGTAAGAACAGTACAAAAAGCTCCCTTTTCCCCTTCACCTAGATTTCCCAATTGTTAATATTGTTATCAACTGTGTAGTTAATTGTTCATAATTGTTAATAACACTACATTGCTTCATCACCTTCTCTATATATACATATATATCAAATATATATGTATGTCAGTGTATGTATATATGTGTGTGTGTGTATATATATAGTCAGGATATATACAATGGGTTGTATATATATATGCTGATATATATTGGCTATATATATCCTGACATTGTGCCTGGGTGGCTTATAAACAACAGAAATGTGTTTCTCACAGTTCTGGAGGCTGGAAGTCCAAGATTAAGGTGTCAGCAGGTTCAGTGTCTGGTGAGGGCCTGCCCTCTTCCTCATAGACCGCACCTTCTCCCTGCCTCCTCACTTAGAGGAAGGGGAAACTCCTTCAGGCCACTTGTGTAAGGGCACTAATCCTATGCATGAGGGTGCCACTCACCTCCCAGAGGCCCCCCCTCCTAATACCATCACCTTTGTGATTAGGTTCCAATAGATGACTTTTTGGGAGACACAACCTTTAGACCATAGCAGTGCCCTCATCCCTAAATATCCTACTGTGTACCTCTTAAAAACAAGGACACTCTTTGTCACCCCAACACAAGATTGTCCAAGTCAGGAAATGAACACAGATACAGCACAGCCATCCAATCCACAGACCTGGTTCAAATTCCACCAAGGGCCCACCAGCCTTTCCTGTGCAGGCTGTGAGACAGCACGCCTTGCACTGAGCTTCTGTTCACCTCAGTCTGTTCCCATATGGAACAGCCCCCAGTCTTTTTCTGCCTCTGTGCCCTTGGCACAGGAGCACAGGTCCTTCATCCCATGGGCTGAGACCCCCGGCACTCAAGGCTGTAATACCACCGAGGAGATGCTGTGTCCTTCTTCGTGCATCAAACCATGAGGCGCATGGTGCCACCTGTCCTACCTGAGATGGTCTCACCTTAATTACGCAGTCAAGCTGTGTCTGCCGCCTCCCCCTTGCATTTGGTAGTGGTTTGTAGGAAGGTAGTCCAATGTTTTGCCAACATCCTGTTTCTCATCAAACCTCCACACACCAGGAACATCCACATGGATCAACAACTACTGTTACTGTTGCCTAAGAGTGATTATCTATTTCCATCATTCCCTCTGCATTTACTAGTTGGCATGCTATTACAAGGAAGAGCTTTTCCTTCTCCTCATTTGTTTATTTATTGATTACTTTTTTAAAATGAGTATGGATTCATGGATTCCTATCTCATACAATGTATTGTAATCCAATTATTTATTTTGATGCTTAAATTATTCTAAAATTGGCCTGTGAGAGCCCCCTCAAGCCCCCAGTTAAAGGGCCTAGTTAGGTCAGGCTCATCCTGGGAATTCTCCCTTTTGATTGACTCCAAGTAAACTGATTAGGGATCTTAATTATACCTGCAAAATCCCTTTTTCTTTCCCTTATAACTAACCTAATTACAGGAATGAAATACCTGCCTCTTTTTGATATATCCCCATTATTCTTATTATTCTTGGGTGCTCCTTTGCTATCTGGCACAAAAATATGTTCCTGAATTATCTTGGACTTTCCCCACCTCTGTGCTGGAATCGGCTATTTCTCCAACCAAGGCCTGAGTGCTGGCTGTGCTTGTGCCTGCCAGGTTGTCATTGCTTCTAGGCCCTTCCAGCTGACAGAGATAACAGATATGTGCAGGTATATATGTGCACACACACATATATACATACATAAATATACATACATGCACATACATCTATAACAATTCTCTAACTCTGGGTATATGTAAGATACCGATATACATCTCATGAATTTATACCTCTATGTCTAATTTGAATTCGATACCTCAAGGTTCTTTCCAGTCTCCTCCATTCCTCAGCCTTATATGACAAAGAAGGTGAAGAGTCCTGGGGAAGCGGGAGGGGCCTGTCTAGAGGGGTTGGTTAGGGAGGGCCTCCCTGAGGAGCTGAGCTGGGTGAGGACACACAGTGGAGAGGATTCCAGGCAGAGGAGCAGCAAGCACAAAGTGTCAGGAGTCAGGGCAGGGTCAGGGTGGCCGTTGTGTGCTGAGCAGGCCGAGAGTCTGCTGGTGATGCCTAGTGAGGTGACAAGGCATTGGAGGATTTCAAGGAAGGGTGTGACGTGATGTGCTTTGTATTTTAAGCCATCACTCCGGCTACAATGCCGAGAATCGATTGTGGGAGGACAGGGGTGAAGGAGAGCACAGCGCATGCTTGCCCTTGTAAGCCATGGACTCATTCACCCCACAGCCAGCTCCCGAACCTAGGGTGGCTAGGCACGTCGACAACGCTTACCCGCTCACTTATTTCTACTCCGGGCAGGGCCTGTTGGGTGATGTGAAGGATGTGGCTTCACAGGGACACGAAGTCCATCCTCCCTCTCCTAGCCTCTGGGTCAGTTCTTGCATGATTAGTAATAAACAACTGTGGGCACCTCAGAGATGTTTGACGCTTGAAAAGTTGGGTTCTGGGGGAGATTCCTGGGATGGAAGTGCTGGTGCCGCCTCTGATCAGAGGACTGTGGCTCCCTGGATGTACGTCATCCCCACAACCGGCACTCCAGTTTGGTCCTGGCATTTTATAGGTGCAGAAACTGAGAAGTCATGTGACTGCCCGTGGTCGCAGTTACTGACCACATCCACTTGGTACTGCTTTCCAGCGTACAGTTCAACGTCTCACAGCTCCAGGCACACATAGCTCAGCTATATCCCTCCTCCCTGGCACACACCTTCACGGACACAAAAGATGAAGATTGCATGCCTGACTGTGTGAAGAGAAGAGGGGTCTCTCCTTTGCACCCACACTTGGAAGTTTGTGTGCTGCATTCAAGTGTGCTTTTTAACCCATGCCTTTGTCTCCTATGAGGGGAGAATGTGTTTTGTAGGAAGCAGCTCTGTTCTCCCTGGGGCTCTTCCACTGGATCCCCTCATTTTTTTTTTTTGAGACGGAGTCTCACTCTGTCGCCCAGGCTGGAGTGTGGTGGCCGGATCTCAGCTCACTGCAAGCTCCGCCTCCCGGGTTCACGCCATTCTCCTGCCTCAGCCTCCCGAGTAGCTGGGACTACAGGCGCCCGCCACCTCGTCCGGCTAGTTTTTTGTAATTTTTAGTAGATACGGGGTTTCACCGTGTTAGCCACAATGGTCTCGATCTCCTGACCTCGTGATCCGCCCGTCTCGGCCTCCCAAAGTGCTGGGATTGATCCCCACATTTTGATATTAGTTTAGTCAAATAAAACAAGCTCACCTGCACCTTGTCCCCCACACAGTGCTTTCCCTCCATGGATGGATACCTTTGGCCTCTTTTCCCTGTGCAGAGCAGCTGCCAAGGTGCACTGGATACATGGACAATATCTGCCTATATTGCAGCAGATGCTGAGCATAAACACCCCAGTGACTACCAGGGCTACAGTCATCTTCTACTGCTGTCTAACAAATGACCACAAACTTAGCCACTCCCAGTAATCCAAACTTCCTAACTCACAGTTCCCATGGGCCAGGGATCCAGGCACACGTCAGTGGGGTCTCCTGCAGGGTCTCCCCAGGCTCAAATTCTCACGTTGCCCAGGGCTGCAATTCCCTCTGAGGCACAGACTCCCCTTCCAAGCTCCTTGGCTGTTGGTAGAATTCAGGTCCTTGTGGTTGGAGGATGCAGGATCTGAGCTCCTAGGGCAACCTGCAGTTCCCTGCCCAGTGGCCCTCTCCATAACATGCAAATCTCTGGGGCAAGGGAGGTGATTTCTGCTGCTTCAGCTCTCTCCTCAGGAAGCCCCCAGGTAAGGGTCTAGTTAGGGCAGGCTCACCTTGGGAAATCTCCCTTTTGCTTAACTCCAAGTTAACTGATTAGGGACCTTAATTATACCTGCAAAATCCCTTTATCTTTCCGTCGTAAGTAACCTAATCACAGGAGTGAAATACCATCAAGTCCTGTCCACACTCAGGGAGAGATTCCAGAGAGCATGGTCCAGGAGAAGGACCCGTGGGGCCATCTTAGAGTTTGCCTAATTGAGTTACTTATTCCTGCTACCTTACCTTTTAAATTTTGAAAAAATCATGTTAAAATACACAGCACATACAATTTACCACCTTAACCATTCGGAAGTGTACGGTTCAGTGGCATTGAGTACATTCAAAGTGTTGTGCAGCCATCACCACCATTTATCTCCAGGACTTTTTCATCATCCCAAATGGAAACTCTGTACCCATTAAACACCGACTCCCCATTCTCCTTCCCTCAGCCCCTGGTGACCCCCTAGCCCCAGTGTTTTGTGCACTTGTTTTCTCCAACACACATGGTGGCAGGAGAATTCTCAGATAAAACTACAGATTCTTCTGCCTCACTTCTCACACTTGCGATTTCATCAACCTAGAGTTTCTTGAGCAACTCAAAATAAATATGCATCTGGACTTGTTCTTCAAAAGACTTATGTAGCCAATCCCTACTAGGCTGGGACTGTGAGCTCTGGCTGGCCCCTGTGCTGGGCAGAATAGAGAGGAAAAGTCAGATGTTGGAAACAGGTCACGCTGCTTTGCCGAGATCAGCTCGGTCGTGGAGACCCTAACCCAGCTAGAGGAATTAAAGACACACACACAGAAATATAGCATGTGAGGTAGGAAATCAGGGATCTCACAGCCTTCAGAGCTGAGAGCCTTGAACAGAGATTTACTCACATATTTATTAACAGCAAGCCAGTGATTAGCATTGTTTCTATAGATTATAGATTAACTAAAAGTATTCCTTATGGAAAACAAAGGGATGGGCCAAAATAAAGGGATGGGTTTGGCTAGTTATCTGCAGCAGGAGCATGTCCTTAAGGCACAGATCGCTCATGCTACTGTTTGTGGTTTAAGAGTGACTTTAAGCGGTTTTCCGCCTTGGGTGGGCCAGGTGTTCCTCGCCCTCATTCCGGTAAACCCACAACCTTCCAGCATGGGTGTCATGGGCGTCACAAGCATGTCAGTGCTGCAGAGATTTTGTTTCTGGCCAGTTTTGGGGCCAGTTTATCGCCAGATTTTGGGGGGCCTGTTCCCAACACTGCTTGATCCCATACTCTCTACAACCTCACACACAGCGTGCACTGAGAGCAAACTCACAAAGTCAGCAGTATGGTACATTTCCTTTAATTTAGGAAAGGAACTGAGTCCAGACTAAATGAGGAACCTCATGCCTCCCTGGTGTCTCAATTTCCCACCTAACTAATGGGATCCGCAAAGTCAACATTTTAAAAAAATCACATGCTCCTTGTATAGACAGAAGGAACATACCAGAAGAACCTGGACAGGTGTTAATACTTTGAGAATTAATGTCCCAAACAGCACCAAAAAAAGATAATTCTGCAGTCTTTTTGGAAGCTTCTCTCCTCATAAATCTGTTGTTTTTTAATGGGGTGATGAACATGACATTGATTCTAGGGTTTGTAATAGAAACAGTAGGTCATAGGTACAGTTTTGCTCCCTTCACTCCGGGAGTCTTAGGCACAGCTGTGTCCAAGGGGAATTTGCTTTCCTTTATTTGGGTTTGCATGGATGTTGTACTTTTGTGCATTGCAGATTTCCACAGCTTTGTTAGCAAGGCATAATTATTTCCAGACAAGATGCTGGCTCAGATGACTGCCTCATCCTTAATGTGGCTTTTGAGTTTCGCAAGAGGCAAACCCAGAGCTTTCCTTCCTGTGCCTTCTGTGCATCCTGGTAACGTGGCAAAGAGAAATCACAACTAGGAAACAAGTTGCCATTTTAGGCGATTATAAAGCATTCCCAGAATAAAATAATTCGTTCAAATTCCAAACCCACATGTGTAGAAACTGTAATTTTTTTTTTTTTTTTTTTTTTTTTAGGCAGAGCCTCACTCTGTTGCCCAGGCTGGAGTGCAATGGCGTGATCTCGGCTCACTGCAACCTCCGCCTCCCAGGTTCAAGTGATTCTCCTGCCTCAGCTTCCCAAGTAGCTGGGATTACACACATGCGCTACCACGCCTGGCTAATTTTTTATATCTTTAGCCGAGACAGGGTATCACCGTGTTGGCCAGGCTGATCTCAAACTCCTGACCTCATGATCCACCCACCTCAGCCTCCCAAAGTGCTGAGATTACAGCTGTGAGCCACCGTGCCCGGCCAAAATTGTGTGGATGGCAACTTTCTTCCACAAACAGAATAAGGGGTGATTGTGCCAGTGGCTTCAGCTCTTGAAATATACCTGGGTCTGGAGGCAAGCCTGCAGTGATAGAACACTCAGCAGCCCATCTGTGTGTGAAAAGCCTGCAGGTAAGAGTGCCATACGGCAAAGAATGAGCAAACTGGAGAAACACACTAACGCATTTCCTTCCCCAGCCCTCTGAAAACCCACAAAGAGAAGTTGAACTGGGCAGCTAGAGCTTGCTGGGAACCCAGGAGTCCCCTGAGTGACCGTAGCCACTGAAGAGCTTGTATTTGCATTGGCTTTCCTTAGAGATTTGGTTTTAAACAGCAAAACAAATACAAATTCAAGAGACTTCTTGCTTTTAAAAAGCGGGGCGGGGGTGGGGAGAAGGTGGTATTTATATTGCTGCAGCAATATTTTTAATGTACTTTAAGTTGAAAGAAAAGTCCATTAAAACAGGGAATAATAACCAGTCCCTAAAGATCTGTTTGCAGCTCTTTTCACTTCCTCCAGAGTGAAAGAAATTCCAGTTTCATGATGTCACTGCCTTAGCCAGATCTTTCTGAGGATGCAGCTGTTCAGATGGATGCGGGTTCTGTTTGTGCAGTTTCCTCCTGTGTTTCCTAGAGGCGAATGAAGAGGACGGGCCATGGCAACATTCAACAAGCTGGCCTCACCCAGCACATACACACCTGCCATCTCTGCAGTTCTGACCTTGGCTGGCCTCCCTCCACTGTCCAGCTTTGAGCCTCATCTTCATCTTCAAGCAGTGGCTGGAAGTTACAGCTGCAGCAAATGTGCAGAATATGAAAAGAATTTAGAATAGAATTAGACCAGGAATGATGTTGTTAAATCCAGCCGTGTGCTCCAGAGACCTGGCAAGGTTGCAGGCATCTCTAAGTGGACAGAAGCAGGTAACATATGACCAAATGTAGGGGCCAGGACTAGGAGCTGACCTGTTCGCAAGACAGTGACTTAGCAAGTACAAAATCAATAAAACTCATCCTGACCTCTCTACTTCTAACTCCCATGTCCAGGCTAACATCCCTGCTCATGATGCAACCTCAGCTAGCTGGTAAGGAGGCCCCAAATTTCACTCGGAAATTCAACTCCAAATTTATTCTGAATCTTTTTTTAGTGGGAAAATGACTTGTAATCCCGAAAAGAGACAGCATTAAGTGTAAAGATGATGAAGATGAATCAAATCTATTTCTGATATTTTGGGGTTAGGAGGTAATCTGTGGATATTTGGCCTTTTCCTTATTTGTTACGTTTAAGAGGATTTCGTGTGCTGGAGTTGTCAGTCAAACTTGTAATTCTAACTTAAAATGTGGAGTTAAAAAGTTGATGTAGAGTATAATTTTATGTTGATATGTCAAGAGTATATGAAATTTATTATATGTCTAGATTTTGTTATATTTACAGGAATTATTACTTAAGTACTTGGGAAGATTTTTTTGTTGTTGTTAATTAGACAATTAAGGAAGTCAAATGATTACATTTACAAAGTCTGTTCAAAAAGTTTAATGCAATTTGTGTTTGTTGATGGGACCAAAGTTAATCAAATGCTGTCTTTAAAAAGTATTAAATATTACTATATTATTTTTTAAAAATAATATTTGCAGGTTGAATGGCATGTATAAATGACATGAAGAACACTGCCAATGTGTTCATTAGACAACATTTTAAATATTCACCAATTCTTATTATGAGAGTATTTTTTTCAAGGTACTTTACCAAATATCATTTTCTTTCATTGAAAGGATGGCTTCAGCCTTGACTGATGTGCACATGCTCACCACAGAGGCAAAGGGCAGTAGAGTGAAGGCCCAAGGCTGTCACTGGTTAGCCTGTGGACTCGAGTCTCAGTTTTCTTATCTGTACAATGGCATAATAATAAATATATCATGCAGCCAACTGCAAGGACGGGATGAAATGTTGTGGGTAAAGAAAGCCCCCTGCCAACTACCTGGCCCAAGGCAGGCACCCCACAGACAGTGCTTGTGCTTGTCACCTCACTGTGAGACGTACAATAATAGTTATGTAGTACTCTTTTTCTCTGGGCCATTGTTTTCTTGGATTATATTGACAATTTATATTGTAAGGAAATCTCCCAGAGTGACCCTGTTAAGATGTCAGAAATGTCATAGCACACGTCAGCCTGAAGCCCTCTAATAGCTTCGTCTCGGTCAGAAGAGGAGCCGAGGTCAGACTGTGGCCTCCAGGTCCCTGAGCAGATGGCTCAGTGCTTTCCTGGGACATACTAGGCCCTTCCATGGCAGGTCTTTGTGACAGCTGTTCCCTCTGCCTGGAAGCTCTTCCTCAAGAATTCTGCATGACTCACCTCTTCCACTTTCAGGCCTCTGTTTCAATGTCACCTGAGCCCCCTATTTAAAACTGGACCCCACCCAACAGACCAATCCCAGGAATAAATGCATCCCTTGTATCAAAAGGGGTGGTCTGAAAGCTTAAGAAATGGTAAAAGGATTCTCCTCATGATTTACACTTTGTTGCTAGGCTGCAATTTTTTTTTTTTTTTTGAGACAGAGTTTCGCTGCTATTGCCCAGGCTGGAGTGCAATAGCACAATGTCGGCTCCCTGCAACCTCCGCCTCCAAGGTTCAAGCGATTCTCCTGCCTCAGCCTCCCAAGTAGTTGGGATTACAGGCACTCGCCACCACGCCTGGCTAATTTTTTGTATTTTTAGTAGAGATGGAGTTTCACCATGTTCCCCAGGCTGGTCTCAAACTCTTGACCTCAGGTGATCCACCCACCTCGGCCTCCCAAAGTGCTGGGATTACAGGTGTGAGCCACCGTGCCCGGCCTTTTTTTTTTTTTTTTTTGA
>NC_045438.1:164460322-164528176 GCF_002776525.5 Piliocolobus tephrosceles | reverse complement strand
GTGCCCAGCCTGCAATTTGTTTTTAAGTCTTCTTACGATGTTCAGAGACCAAAGATCTTTCTCTTGCAAATTGACAATCGTTTTGCTGCTGTGTTCCTAACAGCTAAAACAGTGCTGGCACCCAGAAACAACCAAGGATTTGAATGAAAGAGTGGCCAAGACTCAGGCAATGTAGGTTTTTATCCCAATTCTGAGACTTGCCTGCTTTGTGACCTTGTAGAAATCATGACCTTCTTGAGTCTTCATTTCCTCCTCTCCAAAATGGACCTAACAATCTGTCTCCTGTTGTCTCAATGGGACTGCAGGCAGGATTAATGGAGATGTAAGTGCACATGTACTATAAGGCCCTGCAGAAACGTGACAGATTATTGTCATTAGTTGGGGACATTTGCAAAGATTGCCTACACGCATACTGTTTTAAATGTTTTTGAATTGGGAATTGTCTCCCCTGTGGCTTTTGTATGAAATGAGATTGCTACATCAAGTATGACAAACACGTCCAGCATCATCGAGTGTTCGGCCCTGTGGCACAACATGAGGAAGGGGGAAGGATGGCCCACTGCAAATTTTCTCAAGACTGGTGAAAATTGGGGTCAACTGGAAGATTCTGGAGATCTATCAATGAGGCCGGATTAGCATCATTGGAATTTGCCTCATCATCCTATAAATGCCTGGGCAGCATCCTCTTGGAAGGATTGTACTGAAGGAAAGAGACTTGATAAAGTACATTACTTCTGATACTACAACAATCCCATGAGTAAGTGCACTCCTTGTGTCCGAGGGGTGGTAAAAAGACTTCCAAGGATTCTCCTCATGGTTTATATTGGGTACCTCAGTCTGCAATTTTTTTTAACTCCTCTCATGAAGTTCAGAGACCAAGAATCTTTCTCCTGTGGATTGACACTGTTAATCACAAGCCCAGGCTTGTGTTCAGAGACAAAGTCAGTGTGACCGGTGACTGTTACAGCAAAACAAAATAATGGTGCCGGGCGTGGTGGCTCATGCCTGTAATCCCAGCACTTTGGGAGGCTGAGGTGGGTGGATCACAAGGAGATCGAGACCATCCTGGCTAACACAGTGAAACCCCATCTCTACTAAAAATACAAAAAATTAGTTGGACATGGTGGTGGGCGCCTGTAGTCCCAGCTACTTGGGAGGCTGAGGCAGGAGAATGGCGTGAACCCGGGAGACGGAGCTTGCAGTGAGCTGAGATTGTGCCACTGCACTCCAGCCTGGGCGAGAGAGTGAGACTCCGTCTCAAAAGCAAATAATAATAATAATAATAATAATAATAACAGCAGTCCCACTAGCCGAGGCCAGCATCGAATAGGGCAAGTTACTCAAACAGATCACCCTAGCGACCTCTCCAAACGCCTGTGTTAGGGAGCCCGGTTTTGCAGGATGTGCAACCACGTCGTGCCCCTAGGGCTCACCAGACTTCAGTACCTCATGCAGCTACCCTCACCATGGCCCAGGTTCCCAGGGAAATAACACATGTAAGTTGCCAACACAGGAAATGGAAGTCATCCTCATCGCTCTGCAGAGATTTAAAAATTACAAACTTTTCATTAGCAGGAGCTAAGAACAAGAGACGAGTGCCATCTTGTGGAGAGACCCACAGACACGCATGGAGTTGCACCCCAAATTCTCTCCCAGAGCAAGCGTTCCCCAAACTCACCCCCCTTAAAGATCTCCTGAGTCAAATGCACTTAAGCACAGAGTTCACAGTGCTCCTTCAACTTTTTCAAAAGAGCAGCAGTTTAACAGTTAATCACCCTAAACTCCCTCACAGCAGCCTGAGGCCTACGGACGCTCTCCACGGAGGCTGCACCATGTTGTCCTCCCATCACTGGGTGGCCCATCTCCTCAATTTGTTGGCCTCCCAGTTGGTAGAAGAGAGAGGGTAATGGTCCTTTTGCTCATGCAGCCCCTCCCCTACTTCAATGCCCACCATTTGGTTTCATGCGAGAACCTTCATTACATATTACACACCACACAGGCGCTGGGGATACCCAAATAACAATGACAGACTGGCAAGGAGTCGGGCAAACAGACATGTAAGTGACAAGTGCTGTGACTGTGCAGAGCAACAGGGCAGAGAGCTGAAGAAGGAGGAAGAGAAGTCCTGGGGATCTGTCTACAGAGCAGCCATCACTGAGGGTGCACCACTGCCCCCCGTGTTCCCTGGGGCCCCAGCAGACTCCTCTGAGTGCTAGCTGGAGCAGGAGCTGTGGCCACGTTGACCAAGACCGTCCTCGAGGGGAACCTCTGCCCTTCTTGGCGAGGCTGGCCTGGGTGTGGACACTGCTTTTCCTCTTAGTTCTTCTGAGGCGAGGTTTTCCAGTAGAAATGTTTACTAGGCAACTAAAGGAAAAAACAAAAGCAAACAATGAAATACAGGGGTACATAAAGGCTAGCCTGCAAACAAAGGTGCCACACCCCAACATGACAGACACTAAACTCCAGCACAGGCCAGCCTGGCCGGGGTGGCTGCTTAGCATGCGAATCTCTTTGCCATCTTCACCTCACATGTGTCCAGGGGCACGAAGCCAAGCTGCCAACAAGCCCAGTGAAGGTAGATTGGTCTCACGAGACTCATGGCCCACTGAGACCTGCAGTACATTCCAGAAGCTGCTTCCTTCCTAAATTCTGCTCTTGGACGGGCTCATGGCATCCACATCCCGGCTTCCACTGCGGTCCACCCATCCTGGCCATGAAAGTGGAAGATCTTAACAGTTGTTGTTGGTTTTGTTGTCATTGTTTTTAAGGTCAGTGGACATTTGAGTTGTGTCTGAATCTGGCAAAGATTTATTTTGATTATGCTGGTATAAAATCTGTTTTCTAATTTATTTTATTTCTCAATCTCATCTCAAGGGGAGATATTGTGAAATATATATTTGTTCTTCATCCCCTGTTTCCTGGCATACAACTCCTAAAATCCTTGGAATCTCCAAATGTCTTTTTATAATTGACTTTTATGATATCTTTTCATATGCTAATAATTGACGGATGGCTGGGCTCCCAGACAGTTTAAGGATGGGACTGTTCTCCAGAAAGACCAAGGCAGGATCAGCACTTCCAGCTCCAACCCTCAATGTCCAAGGAGTGGAGGGAGCTGGAGGTTAACCAGTGGCCAATGGTTTTGTCAATCATGCCTACGTAACGAAGTGTCCATAAAAGGTCCAAAGGACCAGAATTTGGAGAGCTTCCAGGTAGCTCATCAGGTGGAGGTTCCTGGAGGGTAGCAAACCCCTTCCTCCATACCTTGCCCTACACATCTCTTCTTCTGTATCCTTTGTAAACGTCCTTTGAGTAAACTGGTAAAGGCATTTCTCTGAGTTCTGTGGGCCACTCTAGCAAATTAATCAAACCCAGAGAGGGGATTGTGGGAACTCCAACTTGAAGCTAACAGGTCAGAAGTTCTGGACGCCCAAAATTGCGACTAGTGATTGGGAATAAGGAGGGCAGCCTTGGAGACTGAGCCCTGTGAGATCCGACACTATCTCCAGGTAGACAGAGTTGTAGTTGAACCAGAGAACACCCAGCTGGTGTCTGTCCCCTGAAGAACTGCTTGCTTGTTTGCAGCTGGGGAGAAATCTCCCGCATTTGTTCACAGAAGTCTTCATCTATGTTGACTGTTGTGTTGTTGAGTGAGAAAATAGGAGAAAGCACTTTGAGCTTGTGTGTTTTTTCCACACTAACACCGTGAAAAATGAAAATGAAATCCTGTGCCTCTCAACCAACTGAACCAATCCCCTCTTGGCCAGGGGTATCCCAGGGAAATGAAAACTGAGTTCCCCACCATGACAGTTGGGAGGTCGGACACGCCGCTGCTAACCGTCCTTAGGCTTTCTTCCCTAAGGTTAAACAGAAACCAGCCCTTCCCAAAGACCGTCCAGATATCAACGAACCGCCTACGGCTGCACCTCTTTTGAAGTTTGGACGAAACAGCCCATTAGTGTTCCTTCCAGAGAAGAGACCGCCAACCACAGAGTGGTTCCGGCTGGTCTACAGAGGATGCACAGAGAGGGATTTTGTGTCCCCTCTTCGTCTTTTGATGCCAGAGGGCGAATACTCCACCCATCATGTTGACGCTGCAATTTTTTGAATGTGGAGAGGCAGCGGGCTCGGTTGCGCATGCGCAGGTTACCTCGCTCATAAATATTTATGATCTCCCTGTAGCTTCTTGAATATGTATATTTGGCCACGATGCTCAGCATAAATTCCTTATTGTCCCCACCCTTGAAGTGCCTGTTTCTGGATTCTGGCCGGAGGCTATGCTTTCTGCCTGTGGGAATGGCCACCTGGCAGGCTGCCACCCTTTGTAAGAAAGGAAGCTCTCCTTTCCAAATTTGTGAACCTTGTTTTCTTCCACTGACACTCCTCTTCCTCTGGACTTAATTGGGACCCATAAATTTAGTCTGGGGCAACTGGAAATACAAGGAAGCAATGCTGAATTCTACAAGTTATCCTTGAGATTGTATTCACTTAGTGAAAATATAGGGCAGAATCTGGAAGTAAAGTGGTACTCTCAATACAGTGAGTAGTCCACAAGCCATCTAAACAAGGGGTCACGGTTCTGGTTTTGAAACAAGGCACGAGTCTGAATCCCAGCTCTGCTTTTCTAGCTGTGCCTGACTAGTGCAAGCCACTTTGCCATGTGAGCATCTTAGTCCAGCCACACCATGTAACAGAGCACCGTAGACTGGGTGGCTTCTAAACAACAGACATTTATTTCCCCCAGTTCTGGAGGCTAGAAGTCCAAGATCAAGGTGCCAGTGGATCTGGTGTCCGGTGAGGGCTACTCACACGTTCTTGCTATGTCTTCACGTGGTGAAAGAGGCACACTAGCTTAGGGGAGAGAATTCACCCTTCCCATACCCTTTGGCCTCTCCTTCTTCCACTATGTGAGGACACAGCAACAAAGTGCCACCCTGGAAGCCGAGAGCAGCCCTCACCAGGCATCGAAGCTGCTGGTGCCACGATCTTGGGCTTCCCAGCTTCCAGAACTGGGAGAAGTAAATTTCTATTATTTGTAAATTACCCAGTCTCAGATATTTTGTTATAGCAGCACAGATAGACCAAGACACCAGGCTAGAGAACAAGGTTTCTCAAAAGTGTGGTTTCTGTCCCACATCAGTAAAGGCCACCCAGGCTCCTTGTGGAAGATAAAGATTTCCAGGCCCCATCCAAGAATTTTGAAGCCAAATAGCCAGAGTTAGGCCCCAAATCTGCATTTTGAAGAAGCGCTCACTGATGCCCATGTGCACCAAAGGTGGGGCCTCTGCTTCAGAGGGAAGGCAGCAAGTTTGCAGCCTGTGAGTTCTAAGTCCTGCAGCACATCACCCTAGACCCTGTGACTCCAGGGAAACACAAGTAAATCACTCATCACTTCTTCCACTCACTGACAATAAAAATAGTTCTTGTGGGCTGGGCACAGTGGCTCAGGCTTGTAATCCCAGCACTTTGGGAGGCTAAGGTGGGCGGATCACTTGAGGTCAGGAGTTCCAAACCAGCCTGGCCAACATGGCAAAACCCTGTCTCTACTAAAAATACAAAAATTAGCCAGGCATGGTGGCATGTGCCTGCAATCCCAGCTACTCAGGAGGCTGAGACAGGAGAATAACTTGATCCCAGAAGGCGGAGGTTGCAGTGAGCCGAGATCACACCACTGCACTCCAGCCTGGGCGACAGAGCAAGGCTCTCTTACAAAAAAAATAAAGAAATAGTTCTTGTGAAAAACAGTTGGAAAAAAAAATCTTTTAAAACACTTTGTGCCTGCACATAAGCTGTGCTCACTACTGATGCCAACCCCAAAAGACAGAAACATCCAGAACCCAGAGTTGATGTGGAAAGCAGGGGAGAGGGAGTAGACAAGGCTCCAGCCCTCTCCCTGCAGCAGCCATGATAGCCAGGCCCTTAGCTGTTAGATACACCAGGGTGACCTGGAAGACTTGGTTTGAACGAAGGCTTTCTTTTGTTTTGAACCTACTTTTTGTGATAAATGACCATCTTTAGTTTCCTAAAATAAATCTACATTAGCGCCGAGTTGACAAAAATGTCCTGGTTGGGCAACATTGTGGAGCAGCAGATTTTGCTGTTAAGGCCGTACCTGCCTCCGCACCTGTTCTCAGTGCAGCTCTGCTCGCTAAATACCTGTCTCAGGACATTTTCTGCTCTATAAGTTACTCTATTATATCTAAATTTAACTTCCTGTATTGTCCGTTTCAAGGGAATTTGTATTTGAAGCCTAATCTTTCGCTGTGGAATGCAATTGCAAGAGGAAGTATTTTCTCCCATGTCAGGATTCCATGCTGGGCTCCCGAAGACAACACTATCAGCCCATTTTCTAGGACAGAAACCATGTCCACCCAGAAAGTTCTTTGTGGTAAAAGGTTAAGCAATGTTTTAGTGATTCAAAAACCAAACCTAGGCAGGAATATTCCTCTGAGGCATTGTCACGTGCGGTCACTTCTGCAAACTGTATCCCTAAAATCACTCCCACCCTTTCCCCCCTTTGCCTTTCTTTGCTCTAGAAGCTGAAAAACCAAAATCCTCCATTCCTCAGACTCTTGCAGCCAGGGGCTGGTGGGGATGGGGGAGAATACGACAGTTCTATCTAGTAAGATGCCGGTGGAAATCCCTAGAGTGGCTGTCCCTCCCCGAAAAAGAAGGGCAATACCCTTCTATAGGAAAGCACTTTCCTTTTCCGCTGTATACTCTCCATTTCCTTCTGCCTGGAATGCAATTGTGACTATTGGCAGAACAGCAGCTATCTTGTGACCGTGACAGAAAAAATATGGAAAGGAAATCCAATCAGCTCAGGATGAGAAGAGGAAAACACACAGCAAGACTCAGTCCCTGAGGCCTCTTGGAGCAGCTGCAAAAGTTCGGGCCTGTCCTCCTAGAGACTCCTTTTGTGAGACAAATGAACCTTGTCTGCTTTAGGCCAGTCTTGGGGAGGGCTTCTGCTACCTAACACGCTTTCCTAGCCAATAAGCAAGAGTTGACATTTTCTTTTCTTTTTTTTTTTTTTTTTTTTTTGAGACGGAGTCTCGCTCTGTCGCCCGGGCTGGAGTGCAGTGGCCGGATCTCAGCTCACTGCAAGCTCCGCCTCCCGGGTTCACACCATTCTCCTGCCTCAGCCTCCCGAGTAGCTGGGACTACAGGCGCCCGCCACCTAGCCCGGCTAGTTTTTTGTATTTTTTAGTAGAGACGGGGTTTCACCATGTTAGCCAGGATGGTCTCGATCTCCTGACCTCGTGATCCGCCCGTCTCGGCCTCCCAAAGTGCTGGGATTACAGGCTTGAGCCACCGCGCCCGGCCAAGAGTTGACATTTTCTACTGTGGTTTGTCTCACTTTTTCTCTAGGCAGTAAAATGATAGATCTTAAAGGGGGTGAGGCACAGACATTCCCTTCCATCCACTTCTGTGTAGACCAGCTGTGCCATGAGGTCTATAGCCCTGATGGAGGTGTAAACATCCGTGTGGCTCTGACACTCTTAAACTAGAATGCTTCTTGGATTTGCCGTAAAACAGAGCTAAAAGAATGACAGGTGAAGCTGTAGGTACATGCTATGTGCTGAGCATTATTCTAAGTGCTGTACAATCAGTATTAACTCATTTAATCTTCTCAACACCCCCTAAAATGTATTATTTATTAATCCCAGTTTATATATAGATATTTAAAGCTCAGAGAGTTTAAGCAACTTGTCTAAAATCACACAACTGGTGGAACCCAGCACAGGCCCAAGCTGGCAGCCTGGTCTCCTAATCCTGGTGTGTCTGGAGTTGGCTCCTTCTGGTGGGTCTTCTCGGTCTGGCTGACTTCAAGAATTAAGCCGGGGACCTTCTCAGTGAGTGTTATAGCTCTTACAGGTGGTGCACACCCAAATAGTCAGCAGCAGCAAGATTTATCGCTAAGAGTGAAAGAACAAAGATTCCACAGCACGAAAGGGGACCCCAGCGGGTTATCACTGCTGGCTCCGGTGGCCAGCTTTTATTTCCTTATTTGGCATCGCCCATGTCCTGCTGATTGGTCCATTTTACAGAGAGCTGAGTGGTCCATTTTACAGAGTGCTGATTGGTCCATTTTTACAGAATTCTGATTGGTGCATTTTCAATCCTCCAGCTAGATACAGAGCTCTGATTGGTGCATTTACAATCCCTAGCTAGACAGAAAAGTTCTCCAAGTCCCCACCTGACCCAGAAACCCAGCTGGTTTCACTTCTCACTGGTACTTTCTGTCAGCCAGAGCCAAATAATTTTTTCCAACCAACCAGGCAACTCACAAGATCAGTGAGTTCCTGGGGTATAATTTTCAGGCATCAGGCTTCCAGAGGTCAGAATTCTGGCCAGCCGTGATATTCTTCCTCCAGTGAGGAACCCTCCAGACCTGCTCCATAGCCAGGGCAGGACCTGCCTCCCAGCAGAGCAGAGGTGATCTAGTCAGGAGCAGGAGAAACGATCTTCAGACTGGGGGGCCCACTGTCCCCCAGGTTTCCTGCCTGTCTTTCCTGCAGGTCTCAAAATCTATCTTGAACAAACTTGCTTACATCGTTTATTTTTAAATAAAAAAGAACCACTATTGGGAGAAGGTAGTGCTTGATTTTTTCTTCTTGGCAGAGTTCATTCCACAGCCTGTATGAAGGCCTAGATTCTGTGTGTTTGGTTTTTGTTATCTCTGTGCCCTACTAGAGTTTTATTTACGGTTGCAAAGCTACAGTGCCTATAAATTAGACTTCCATACTTTTTCTTTTCATATTTTATCTGAAAAGGAAATGATATCAATTGCTTGCTTACTACTTGATGAGACTTACTAAGCAGATCTTACAATTGCACAGTATTCCTAGAGCTGTTACGTCTTCTGTTAAGATTCCAACCCCACCTGGGGAATAAAAGCAATTTTTACAAAGTTAACGTGAAAAAGACAAAAATTCATTTTTGCTTCATTCTGAAATCTCCAGCTGGCAATGGAGAGAAGATCAAATTGTTTTAGTCAGCTGTGGCTCCCTCCTCCTTTCTGAAGAGCACTAAATATGCGTGCTTAGTTAGGTCCATTGTTTTGTAAAATCACATCTATTTGCTCTGCTATTGTCGCCGAGAAGCGTGAATATAGCATGCTGCCTGCTGGGCTGGAAATACACCCGTCGAGCCAATCCCATACTTCATTTATGATCTATTATTCTCCATTATTCCTGCAGAGCTTCTGATTGCATTTCTATTAATCATTCTAATTTGCTCTTCATTATGCTATTTGCCATTCAGTGTTGGGCCTCTACTCCGTTGGCTTCCAGTGTTTAGTAACTTATGTTGAGCTGCAGCTTTCTTTAGACTGGTGCCGCTTGAGAACGCAGACACCCAGTGTCTTTGCTGCCTCCGAAAGGGGCATCGCAGAGGCCTCATGTGCCCATCTCATGTGTATGGCCAACAGGTTAGGGCCCTTTACTTATAATCTAGTATGCATCCCTCGTCCGCAGCTATTTACTAAATATCCACTGGCTGCCAGGCCTGTGCCAGGTGCTGGGATAATGAGCCTGCAGGAGCTGAAGCCTGCTGTGGGAAGTGGGCCAGGAGCCCAGGGCACATCCCCGAGTAGACCCTACAGGACCCTGTGCCAGTTAGGACGCGTTGAACTGCAAGTAATGGAAACTCACCTTCAACGGAGCAAAGGTCAGGGGAAACTGACCATTTCCTGAAACAAAAGTCAGGCGGTAAGGCTCTCCAGGGCTCATGCATGTGAAAGTCAGGACTCAAGATCATTTTCACCTTTCTGCTCCTTCACCCTGCTCGCCCACCCCGCCTTCCCCACCCCGCATTCCAACTTCTCCCTGTGCTTACAAGGTAGCTGAAGGAGTTTTAAGTGACACGTCCAGACACAACTGTTTCACAGACACAAGATAGGGGCTGACATTTCTTTGTATCTCTTGTTAAAAGTGAAGAAATCTTTCCTAGGAACACCCCAGCAGCCTATCCCTTGGGTCTTGTTGGACAAAATCGCATCATAGGCTCATGTTTAAATCAACCACTGGCAAGTTCTATGAGCTGGCCACAATTGGCTGGGGCCCATCGGGAGCTTGAAGAGTGGATGAGGCGGTCTCCCCTAAGCCTGAGGCTGCACAGGGGAGATGAAATAGCTAAACAAAATCAAGGCTGTAGTAGGAAGCAGAAAAGGAGAGTGTCACGGTCTAAATGTTTGTGTCCCTCCAAAATGTGTATGTTGAAACCTAACCCCCAACGCAATAGTAGTCAGAGGTGGGACTTCAGGAGATGATTAGGTCATAACAGCTTCGCCCTCATGAATGGGAGTTAGTGCCCTTATTAAGGAGAGCCCAGGGAGTGTTCACCCCTTTGATCATGTGAAGACAGAGCAAGTAGTAGCTGTCACCAGACACCAGATCTGCTGGCACCTTGATCTTGGGTTTCCCAACTTCCAGAACTGTAAGCAATAAATTTCTATTGTTTACAAATTACCCAGTCTTAGGCATTTTGTTCTAGCAGCACAAATGGAGTAAGACAGAGAGGTGATGGATGTTGGGTAAGTTACCAAAAACATCTCATTACTTTCTTTCCACCTACAGTAATAGTTCTTCTAAATTAAAAAAAATATATATATATATCTTTTTTTTTTTTTTTTTTTTTTTTTTTTTGAGACAGAGTCTCACTCTGTTTCTGTCATCCAGGCTGGAGTGCAATGGTGTGATCTTGGCTTACTGCAACTTCCACCTCCCGGGTTCAGGTGATTCTGCTGCCTCAGCCCCCCAAGTAGCTGAGACTACAGGCACCCGACACCATGCCTGGCTAATTTTTGTATTTTTAGTAGAGTCGGGGTTTCACCATATTGACCAGGCTGGTCTCGAACTCCTGACCTCGTGATCCGCCCGCCTCGGCCTCCCAAAGTGCTGGCATTATAGGCGTGAGCACCTGCGCCCGACCAAAAAGAAAGATTCTTAAATGGGTGTGGACTTTACTATTTTTATAACAATGTTCTTTTGTGGGTAGTTCTTTTATAACTATAAAACAAAAACTGATTTAAAAATTAAGGACAAAGTTACAAAACCAATGAAAGTTAAGTTGTCAAAATTAAAGTTATGGACAAGTGGCATTGTTTTGCTGAAATCAATAGCCACTCCCAACATAAATAAGTTGCTATAGCAGCTGCTGTATCAGTATGTGTCTCATGATCATCCAGCCTCCTCTCCACTGTCCCTGCATTCATGCTTCTGTGCAGTTTTCTTGAAACTGCAGTGCCACTTAGTTTTACTGGGCATGAACTCAGCCTACACCTGTCCCTTTCTCTTTGGCCAGTGAAAATGACTGTAGTTATTAATGTTCACAGAGTACATTTCAGTTATTGTTATTATTATTGTTGTTTTGACACAAGGTCACACTCTATCACCCAGGCTGGAGTCAGTGGCACGATCATAGCTCACTGCAGCCACAAGCTGCAACGCTCAAGCGATCCTCCTGCCTCAGCCTCCAAAGTAGGTGGGACTACAGGTACACATCGTCATGCCCAGTTAATTTAAAAAAAAATATTTTTGTAGAGATGAGGTCTCACTCTGTTGCCTAGGCTGATCTCAAACTCCTGGGCTCAAGTGATCCTCTTACCTCAGCCTCCCAAATCGTTGGGATTACAGGTATGAGCCACTGTGCCTGGCCCATAGCAGCATTTATAATAGCAAAAGCAACTAGACATCACCCAAATGTTAATTGACTAAATTGTGGTGTTTTTATATAATGGAATACTATACAATGATGAGAATTAATTAACCACAGCTATACTCCAAAATACGGGTTCATTTTAGAAGCATAATGTTTGACAAAAAGTGAGTCACAAAGAGCAATGTACAATATACCCCTTTTTCTAGAACTCAAAGCAGACACATTGCCACCCTAGGGCCTTGGCATTGGTCATTTCTTGTACGTGGAGCATTTGTCTCCCACACTTCTGCATAGCTTATTCCTTTACCTCCCTCAGATCTTTGCTAAAATGACACCACTGACCCTTCTGTGTAAAATCATAATCCTAGTGTACGCAACCCCTCTCACTTCCCTCTACTTTCCCTATTTTCCACAACACACCATAGCGCCATCATCTTCTAACAGCATCTGCTATATTTATCTTATGGATGGTTTACTGACAGTCTCCCTAGGTAGAAACACACGTTCTAGGAGAGTAAGGCTCTTTGTTTTATTCAGGTATATCTTAAGTGACTAGAACCCTGCTTACACAAAACAGGCACTCAGTACATACATACATATATATATATATATTATTTTTTTTAACAGTCTCGCTCTGTCACCCAGGCTGGAGTGGAGTGCAGTGGTGCAATCTTGGCTTACTGCAACCTCCACCTCCGGGGTTCAAGTGATTCTCCTGCCTCAGCCTCCTGAGCAGCTGGGATTACAGGCGCCCACCACCACACCCAGTTAATTTTTGTATTTTTAATAGAGACAGGGTTTCAACATCTTGGCCAGGCTGGTCTCGAACTCTGACCTCAAGTGATCTGCCTGCCTCGGCCTCCTAAAGTGCTGGGATTACAGGCGTGAGCCACCACGCCTGGCCTCAGTACATATTTTTACCGTCTTCCTGCCTGCCACTTCTACCTCACTGCCTCAGCTTAGTGTCTTATTAAGACTACAAATGGTTGTTATACCACACGTATTCAGGAGCAGTTGACATAATGTAACTTTTGCCTGGTGGCCTCCAGAAGTTTACCCATCCATTTATTCATTCACCTGAACCACACTTGTGTGAATGAAGCCGACAAATAGGTGATGAGGCCATAAAGAAGTTCCTCGTGGCATGGGATCTGGCCAGTCCCTTACACAGGAGAAGCTGTCACTGAGGGCCCTTCTGAATGAGGTCATCACACATGATGTCTACACAACCACACGTAACTTTCATCACTACATAAATCAAAGCCATCGTTTATGTTACATCGCTAAGGCTGCCTCTTGCTGAAAGTGACCACTTGAGCATCAGTAAGAATACAAATAGCAATGGAACAAAACATGTTCCTATGTTTAAATCCATTTCTTCATACCGATACTCAAAACCGAGAGCAACACTGACTACAACAAATTGAGACAGGATTGTTCCCTTGACCTTGACACCCTTTGTAGGCGGGAACTGGAGTGGCTCATTTCACTCAGCCCGCTGCTGGCCACTCCTTGTGAGAGGGAGTGTGTGAGCAGGTGAGCGCTGGGACTGGAAGGAACAAATGCTGGAAACAACTGGTCGCTCCTCTCTCCTGGGAGCAGACTCTGCACAGGCCCTGCAGCAGCATCCAAGCCCTTGCCCTCTCGGCACCCAGGTTCTTGTCTGGTGTCCAGGAAGAATTAGGTCACAGGAACAGATTGAAGGATAGTGTTTGTGGAGGATTTTATTGGTCAATAGATGTGGCTCTCAGCAGAATGGGGACTTGGAAAGGGGGTGGTGCGGGAAGAAGGTGATCTTTCCCTGAAGCTGCACCGTCTGAAGTTAGCCATGTCTTATCTGTAGTCTCTGACGCTCAGTTGCTGCTTCTCTGCTCACCACTCAGCCGCTTGTATCCCCGACGTTCAGCCGCTTGCATCCCCGACTGCTTGCATCAGCCACTTGTGTCGCTCTGCCAGCCGAAGTCTTTTTATGGACACAGGATAGAGGCGTGGCAGGCCAAAAAGGCAACATTTGGGTGGAAAATGGGGTCAGCTGTTTTCACTTAGGGCTACAGCTCCAGGCCCAGGGGTGGGGTTTAGCCAGGAGCCCAGCCATTCGACATCAAAATCACTGGTTGGAGGAGACCAGGAAACCCACTTGTTTTAAAAACTGGTCAGTAAGGGAAAAGAATCCAGCATGTCTCTGACTTTATATAAACCGTACTTTACATCATCAAATCGTTGATGAGGGAAAGCTTCTCTTTGTAGAAATATTCCACAAACAAAATAAAGAAAAAATGATTAAGAATTAGAAAATCACCGTTTTGCCACCTCTGATGAAATTACCTATGGTAATCATGGGCAACAACCAAGCATAAGGGTCCCGCAGCTGAGGTGCACACAGCATCTGTGAAGTATTCTTGACAAAGACATGGAACCCAAGATCTAACTACCAGAAATACAGAGGACAGAGACACATGTTCAAAGATACCACACAAATGCAATTAGCAAATTTCAGGTTCTACAGGACAAAAGTTGTATTTCTTTCACAGACACATTTTTCAGATCCCTGGGGTCCAGGTCCAGCCCATGCTGCAGTCGAGGGGAGTGGGTGGAGGAGCAGAAAGAACGCCTGGAGGGCTGTAGGCAGGTGAATACGGTCAGGTGAATACGGTTTTGTTCGGGTGAATATGGTTTTGTTCAGGTGAATACGGTTTTATTCAGTGACCGCTTTCATTAACAACTTTTTCACACTAGCTCTTTCATGAGCAGCTTCTCTCACATTGTCAGCTCTTATCTCAGCTGTTTGCTCCGGCTCTTGGCTCCTGCTGCCCCCACATCTGCAGCTGCACGGACGGCTCTGCCTTGCCTCCAGGGTCAGCAGCTTCACTTTCTCTCTCCGGGCACCAGCGCGAGCCGTGCTGTGGCTCCCGTGTCCATCTGCAGGACGGACGGCTCTGGTTCTCTCTCCGGGAATCAGGGTGCCCATCATGTTAAGCCATGTTGAGGCAGGCTGAGCCCCAAGAGCCAAGAGCCTCTGTACAGCGTCACCAGGACGGTTACACCTTTTACGGACAATAGTGGCTCAGAGGCAAGTACGAACTTACACAAACGGGTTATATAACAAGTGGGGGTGTGCGCGAGCATGCGAAACTCACTGAGTCATGCAGGCCTGGATATCCGCCTGGGCCTATTCTTCGACCAAAGCACATCCATGTACCTCACAACATTCCAAACAGGTGGTGAGAAAGAGAAACAGTAGAGATTAGAAGAGACTTCAGAGACACAAGAATCATCGCAGTGATTTTACCTGCTCTGGTGAAGTCCTGATTGTGCCAATTGAAACAAACTGTTAAAAAACTTTATCAGATAATCAGCAAAACTGGAAAATTCAATAACTATCTGATAACATTATGTAATTATTCATTATTTGAGGTACAATATTGATATTAAGGTTATTTTGTAAGAAGCTTTACTATTGTAGAGAGGCATACTGAAATATTTATGGACAAAATGATGCCATGTCTGGGATTTGCTTCAAAATGACCCAGGTTGGGGACAGTACAGATGAAAAATGATTGGGTATGAGGTGACAATTGTTAAACTGGATGATGAATACAGGAGGATTATACTACACTATTTCCCTTCTCAATATTTATAAAAATTTAATGCCCCGTCTCTACTAAAAAATACAAAAAACTAGCCGGGCGAGGTGGCGGGCGCCTGTAGTCCCAGCTACTTGGGAGGCTGAGGCAGGAGAATGGCGTAAACCCGGGGGGCGGAGCTTGCAGTGAGCTGAGATCCGGCCACTGCACTCCAGCCCGGGCGACAGAGCGAGACTCCGTCTCAAAAAAAAAAAAAAAATTTAATGAAATTTTCCATAATGAAGTTTATCTCCTAAGAATTTTTATCTGTAGGCTAATTAGTGGATATGTTCCACTCAGTGCAAATCTGCACCAGTGGTTTGGGTAAGACTAGCCAGCCTGTCCGGGTTCTGCTTCCAATTCTGGGTGAAAGATTCACTGGCAAACATCCACAAAATAAGCAAAAGTCAATGCAACACTTTGTTAAGCATGAAAGACGCATGAGAAATGATTTTTACCACGAACATCTCACCATCAGTTTGCAGGCCAGAGACGACAGGAATGCGTTATGTCAGTGGTGACATCATCCACACAAGATCAGCTAGTGATTTTACACAATACCAAGTGGGGCCACCTCTGTCACTCAGGGTGACACACAACCCTCTTACCATATCCAAGTTTCAAGAAGCTCTGCTGACCGAAGGGGCCATCTCCCTGCTCACGATCCCTCTCTCTATCTAGTTAATTCTAATAGCAGGCTTGTATTAGGTTAAATTATATTGCAGTTTGACCAGAAAATTCTGACTTCCACTGAAACACTGAAATAAGCACTCCCATCGTTTGCACCAAGAGTTACTCCATTGCCCTCTGTGTCTCCTTCAGGGGTCAGCACAAATGAAACAGACACGGACACCTCCCAGGAAGGACTTGAGGACAGCGGGACGCCCTCTCTCCAGTCATGGTTCTGACAGCACCAGGCAGGCTGGGAAGGGCACCTCTGCTGAACAACGGTGTGCTCAAGTCTCCATGATTTCATTCTTTTGAGTCCCACATCCACTTCACCTTGTTTTAAAGGATGATGGTATAAATAAGAGCTACAGTAGCAGCCACAGAAGGAAAGCAGGGTGGAAACGCATTGTGGACGGTTCCCTAAAGTTAAAATAAATAAGAACTCTATGTCCTTGAATACATCCTCTCTTCTCTCATGTGCCCTGCACTTCCATAGGCTGGGCCGTTCATGCTTGGAAAGACACTCAGCCCAGCCATGAAGTGTCTGACCCCCCTGGTGCCATTTTCGGAGGAAGCCAGTGGACAGGGGGCCACTCCCGCATGAGGGCTTGGATCTCTGGTGGAACCTGATTCTGAGGATTTGATAGTTGTTTCCTCTCACCCTTATTTGTTCCCTTTCTTCGAACATCCCTTGCAAAGGTTCAGGGCATTCAGGGCATTTGCAACTGCTGTGAAGTGAGCATTTGAAAGACGAGATGCCTCACATTCCCAGAAATGGTCCCTGGTCTCCCACCAAATACACTGACCCTGGCGATGGTCACCCTCATGTGGACCTGAACCTAGGAGTGGAGGGAAAAGTGGAGGAAAAACTTGTCCCTTGTCATAGTAAGACACGTCTATGGAGAGAGGGGCTTCAGCCCCGCCCTGCCCTGCCCTCGGGAACATGATTGTGCTCATGCCTCCTTTCTCCAAGCTGTGGCAAGAGCTCACTCATCCTCAGCAAATGCTGCAGCCGCTCCTGCCCTCACGCCCTACAGATGGGACTCAGCTCAGGACAGGGCTGCAGGAGGCAATCGGGAGTCTCCCTTGTGGCATCATCTCAGTCGGGGTGAAACCCAAGGAAATCTTAAGGATTTCCAGAGCTGCGATTAATTATATCATGCTTATTCCTTAGATTCCTGAGTTCAGTTATCCTTGATCCGTTTAACAGACTTTAACGGAGTAGCTGCTGAGGACCACGCACAGCGCTAGGTGTTATTTGCTGACAGCTGATTTCTTTCTAAGGCTGACCTAAAGGATGTCTTGGCACCGTGGGAAGGTCTCTACTTCTTTCACTTCTGTTTTTTCCACTTTTTCTTAATACAGGAGGTCACATACGGCACAGGGGGCTGTCGGGATAGGTCTGCTTTCGAAAATCAGCTCCCTGCTCAGCTGGGCTAGGATTGAAGGGTTTTGCCCAGTTAGAATGTTCCTTTACTTCCATCTTCAGTCAGGAGAACACAGCCCTCCCTCCGTCCTTGGCAATTAGCCTGCAGCAGAATTACAACCCCCTCCCCAGCCACCACCACTTCCCCCAGGAAGCAGCTGATGGCTCTGGGGCCACTGTATCTTCTAGACAGGGAACTGCTACCAGCCTGCGAAATCAGCCCAAGAATACAAAAAGCCAGGTCAGAGATGCTGCTATTGAAACTCAGTTTCTGTTCCTGTCGTTTCCTAACTTTTCTGAGCAGGTACTATCAGGCCTTAGTTTTCCCCTGCATGCCATACCAATGCCTACAACATTTCTTGCTTGCATCATTCATTTGACCCCTAGCACAATATGGTTCAGTTTTGTTCTGGATATGTTCTGATTCCCAGACTAGATTTTCAAGGAGGGAGGCTGGTGGCAGGTCTGGTGCAGAGTGGAAGGGGTGGTGAGAATTTCACTTCCGCAGGCATAGTTTCACTTGGCACAGAGAATTCTTTTTCAGCCAAACCCTTAAGGATCATCTTGCTTTGATAAACTTTACTTTTGTTTTAGAAACAAAAACATAGCTCGTGGGGCGAAGCCAAGAGTAAGACTCTTAAAACAAAATTGTCCTGTTTAATACACTTCCTCAAAGACCCCAGACCAAGGTTGGGCGCGGTGGCTCATGCCTGTAATCCCAGCGCTTTGGGAGGCTGAGGCAGGTGGATCATGAGGTCAGGAGATGGAGACCATCCTGGCTAACACGGTGAAACCCCATCTCTACTAAAAATACAAAAAATTAGCCGGTCATGGTGGTGTGTGCCTGTAGTCCCAGCTACTCAGGAGGCTGAGGCGGGAGAATCGCTTGAACCCGGGAGGCAGAGGTTGCAGTGAGCCAAGATCAAGCCACTGCACTCCAGCCTGGGCGACAGAGCGAGACTCCATCTCAACAACAACAACAACAACAACGAAACCCCAGACCAAACAAACAAACAAACAAAATGACAGGCAAGGTTCCACTTGGGAAAGAGGCACTGGGAAGTTCCCGCCGGCAAGAGAGCAGAGGGCGTTTAACAACCGTGGCTTTGATTGCAAGGATATGCGATGTTCATCTTTAGGAGGTTTTCGGGTGCAGTAACGTAGCCACCTCCATCCCTCCCATGCATGCCCCAATTTCTCACACCTTGAGGTGGGAGGTATCCCTTCTGAAGGAGACACAAATTCAGGAAAATAATGCAGTGGGATAATCAGTAATCTGGGACAGGGATTCCGAAACAAGAAGTTAGAGACAACTGGGAGGAATCTTAACACGCCCCTCTCTTCCCTGGAAATTTGGGAAGGAGCCTGGCTTTCCCAGTATTTGTGAAATGGGGGTTTGGGAGCTTTATTTACATTTCAAAGGTCTCAGTGATCCCAGGCCCAGGACCTAATGCAGCAAAATGTGCCCTGAATTAACTTGGGTTGCTACAAAGATGCTGGTTGTAAATGGGGCAAAAACAAAATGAAGAACCTGCATAAAAATCTGTCTGTCTCTTTGCAGCCTAGAGTGTGGCTGGTAAATGAGGTATTTTTTCATTTGGTACCATAAATAACACATTCAGGAAGATTCCATCAACTGAGTCCTGTGGAAATATTGGCCTCAGAATGAGCAACACTGAGCTCATTGTGTGGTGGTGCTAATACCCATCCAGCGGATTTTATTAATCATACCTCACAAAGGGCTCCCTATTTGCCAAGAGGTCTCAGGATACAAAGATGCAGGTCTCAGGAACTATGCCGTGGTTTGCTATTTGTTTTTCTTGTCCACACGATTACTTTTCACAGCAATCTTCATTATAAAAATAACATAGTCACAACATATGGCCAAGCAACTGTGAACTTTTCAATCTATTTCTTTGCAGTTTTTCATTGTTTATCATTTTTAAATTAAAAGATGTTTTACAAATTGTTTGTAAAGATAGAATCTTGCTATGTTGCCCAGGCTGGTCTTCAAGCAATCCTTCTGCCCCCCAAAGTGCTGGAATTACAGGGGTGAGCCACCACATCCGACCTCATTGTTTAATTTTCTAAAACTTATGAAACCATTCAAACACACAGAAAACAGCACAACAGACACCTAAATACTCACCACTAAAATAAAAAATGTGCTTGCATTTTACTGTATAACTACAGTGCTCTCTCTCCCTTTCAAATAACCCAAACATGACAAATACAGCAAAAGCCCCCACCCCGGGGGTCGCCTCCTCCCACATGAACCCACATTTAGAGGCGACCACTGTGCTGAATTCAGTGTGCCACAGTCCTGGGTCTGATTTTGTATTTTTACTGCATTATTACATGAATCCATAAATATCTACTGTTGTTTTGAGTGCTTTTGAAATGTTCATAAGTGATAACTTCCTACTGTATCTGTATCTGTTTGCTCTTCATTTTTCCTTTCAACATCACTAATTCTCTCATTTTCACTGCTGCGTTGACTGAATAAAACAGTTTATTCATTCCTCTGCTGAAGGAGTGCTAAGTCGTGGCCACTCTGTTGCTATTACAAACGGTTTTGCTGAGACCTTTTCCCGGGACTCCCTGTGTAGACATGAATGACTGGATCCTGGAGTATGCACACTTCAACATGAGTGGAAATGGACAGGCTTCTCTCTTAACTGCTCATTATCATGTATCTTCCCATCTTTCCGAGTTCCATTCCCCTTGAAAGAAGGCAGTCAGTAATTTGGAAAAAAATTACAGAACAAGAAGCTGGATGTTGCTGGGAGAAATCTAAAAAAAAAAACCAGCCGCCTCCTCCATGGAAATATAGGGAAGGATGCTGTTTCTCCCAGCAACTGTGAAATGGGGCTTTGAGGAGCTTTATTTACATGCAAAGGGCAGCAGCTACCCAGATGGCCCCTGGAGGAGGCCGACCGGATGTGCCCTCCTGCAGGCCTGGGGCCTCATCCTCACCAGCCCTCGGCAACAGCAGCCGTTCATTTTTCCGATTAAGGGGAGGGTGAGCGGTCTATCCGTGTGTTTATTGGTCCTTCAGCTTCTTCTCTTCTTCGGCTTCCTTTTCTTCACATCACATCACTCCCCATGGGACTGTTTGTCCCACGTTGATTATTGTGTGGGCAGTGGCCAACGTGTCCTGCTGCTGGTAGGACAGCCACCCTGCTGGCACACCAGCGGGACACGTGTGTTTCAGTCGTCTCTGTCTGGACAGTGTGCCCCTGCCAATTCCCACCAGCACGAACTGTCTCCAGATGGAAAAGAGTGCTGGGGAGGCCGGACTCAGCTAAGATAAAGGAAAGCAAAGATAAAGGGAAGCTGTTTTCTGTCGGGGGACCCTGTGCCAGTTTGTCAAGACTCAGCCAAGGTCTTGTCTGGGTGAACGAGATCCGAGCTGACTTTGAAGTTGAGAAGATGCAGGGGCATTAGAAATGAACACCTCTTGGGGTCAAGGCGGGCGGAAAGTAGGACTGTGGGCAAGAAGCGCCCCAGAGGTGGGCCAGGATGCAGGGAGGCCCCTGAGACGCACTCCAGGGAGGTTTCCGTAAAGTGGCCTTGGTCTGGCCCTAGGTCAAGGTCCACCCTGGGAGGCGGGAAGGCTCTTCATTTTCACTGTTAGCGCTCCCTGTTCTTTGCCAGCCCACATACCCATCAGAGCATGCTCTGTGGTCCACATTCTTTCAGGAGTTTTCTTCTCCTCCCTCCCCCACGTGCCACCATGGAGGCCAGCAGGTTTCTCAGTGACTTTCTGCATGGCAGTCTTGTTTCTTGTTTCCTGCACACAAAGAATGACTTCAGCATTTCAGCTTTACGCAAGGGTCTCCTACTAGACTGCATCTTCGACATTTTTAAAATTTCTTAGTATTACATAAACAAATGCTTATAAAATAATTGGGTGCATCTTCAAATCTATAATACAGTAATCTTATTTGCAAATTTTTTAAAAAATGAAGTAATTAGTTCAGAGCCTGTGGACAGAGGTGAGTGAAGGAAAAGCGCCAGAGGCTTTTATAAATGCTTCTTGGTTTATGCATTGGTTGGCTGCGTCTGACCTTATACCCCGCAGATTTCGATTCTCAACTGATCCGCTTTACACCTGAGGACTAAGATCTGATTTTTTTTATCTTGCCCAAATTCCTATCTAAGGGCTCTGGGGAGTCATGCCCTACAAACCATAAATTCTCATCAGATGGGTTTTATTTGACCCTGTGTATAGTGACTTACTTTCCAATCTGACTCTGGCATAACAAGGAAGAAAATCAAAATGTTTTACCCCCAAAATACATTTCCTTGCCATACCTTGAAATTGTCCTGCAAAGTCTCTTGTGGGAAAATCCACATTCTATAGAGAATCCCCTTCCCCCTTTGTTTTCCTTCATTTCTTTCCAGACCCAGGAGATAATCAACTAAGAGCCAGGTACCCTTTTAGGTCTTATAAGAAACATTTACAACCTGCTCTCTCTCTGAAGTTTGCTATCTGAGAGATTCCTCTGAACAATAAAACTTGGTCTCCACAATCCTTTATCTTAACCTGAATGTTCCTTTCCGTTCATTCCAGACCTTCAAATAAACTCTACCAATTGTCAACCAGAAAATGCCTAAATTTACCTATAGCCTGGAAGTCCCCCCACCCCCGACTTTGAGTTGTCCCGCTTTTTCTGAACCAAACCAACGTATTTCTTAAACGTATTTGATTGATGTCTCATCCCTTTCTAAAACATATAAAACCAAGCTGTACCTCAACCGCCTTGGGCACATGTTCTCAGGGTCTCCTGATGGCTGTGTTACAGGCCATGGTCACTCATATTTGGCTCAGAATAAATCTCTTCCAATATGTTAGAGTTCAACTCTTTTCATCAACACACTGAATCTCAGCCTCAGGTGAGCAGTGTATCAGTGAGGCGTTACCATACAGCTTGGTGTACAAACTCACCTCAGCAATTACTGATATTTTACCTGACATAATTTTTATCATTCTATGAAGTGGTAAAAGAGAGCGGAAGCTGGATTGCCCTGGGAGCACGTTTCAGAGTGGAGTGGGGAGCTAAGAGGATCCTAGTTCACCTTCTACCTTCAGGCCAGCTCAACTCCAAAGGCCGAAGGCCCGAAGACCCTCTCATTCACACTCGATTTGAAAAGTCCTTTCCAAAGTAATTTTCTTCCACTTGCTGTTCTTCGAGTGCAAATTACAGATTTGAATACAACCCCACACTTCAGCGATCCCACGTTCAGAAACATGCATGATCCTCACAGACACGCTGTTGCATGAGTCCATTCAAGTGAAGTTCACAGATAAGCAAAATCAAGTCCAGTACTAGAAGGCAGAGCGAGCACCCTCGTGAGAGCGTAGTGACTAGAAGTGGACTAAAAGGGCACGTCTGGGGTGCTGGCAGTGTTCTGGTTCCTAATCCGGGTGCTTGCCACCCTCATGTGTTCACTTTCTGAAAATTCTTTGGGCTGAACCCTCAGGATGAGTGCGCTTTTCTCTATGAATGTTGTGGTCAATTAAAGGCTTATTTAAAAAAATACAGTGAATCAAAAGCACCTTGAAAACCTAACCAAAGTTTTTCAAGATCGTTCCCAAAGAGATTCATCGAGGGAGGGAATGAGAAAAAAAGATGAATGAATGCAAATGATGCCGCTGCTGAAGCTGCTGGTAGTCAGATATCTGGGGAGGGTGACAGTACGGGTTCCCCATGACAGCACTGCCAGCCAGAGTCTTCATGGACCCATCGGTCACCATCTCTTGGGTTGGTTTGCCATGTAAACAGGCTTGTGTGCTCAGTCCCAACTCAGCTTTCTCATTTTCCAACAGTGCTCATGCTTCTATCATCCACAGCTCCCTTCCATGGTGGCGTCCTTAATGCACTTCTATGGTGCCCCTTTAGCAAACGCTCAGAGGGAACGTTGAAAATCAGGTCAGCTGTTTCCAAAGACACCTGATGGCTTTTTTCCTAGCCCCTGAGCTCTGCTTAGCTGCAAGAAGAGACACAAAGGGGCGGCACCAGCACCACAGGCACAAGGATTGCTTGGGAGAGCGCAAGGCTTCCACTCTCCACTAAGGCTGTGAGTCTCTCACTGTGCTGCTGGTGAGGCAGCTCCAAGTGACTCCGGAAGACACTCTTGGGCTGCCCAAAGCATTTTAGGGGGGCCTACCCAGCCTACAACAGGTGCAGCTGCCGGGCGACCCAGCCTGGGAGTCCTCAGGGCCAGGCCCTATGTTGTCTCCAGACACAAGGAGACATTTGAGACTGCCAGGGTAACTAACTGAAGCTCAGCTGAAGGAAGCTGACAGCATTGCCAGCCAGTCTTTATGGACCCGTCGGTCACCGTCTCTTGGGTTGCTCTGCCATGTAAACGGGCTTGTGTGCAAACACACACACCTATTCACCTGCTTCCCATGGGGATTTAGTGGAAAGCTCTGTGGATTCTTTCTCCCACTTACAAAGCCGCCTGTGTGCAGACCAGTGGACCTGGAGATCTGATGATTTACACTGCGACCAGCCCGAGGCAGGGAAAGTGGATCCAGGGACCCAGCTGCCCCTGAAAGAAAGGCTGTGTTTGCAGTGCTTGGGGAACATGTATGCGTCTTTGTTTTGGGGACAAGGAAGGGAAAGTGACTTGCAAGGAGCCCTATTGCCTAAGGCCTAGGGAGAAAACTGAGATTCCTTTTCCTGTTTCCAAGGAAAGAAAAAATCCATCAAGCAAATGATTCAAGGTTCCCCTCCCACACGCTCCCTGGATAAATTACAGGATGGTGGTATTTTATTTTATTTTATTTATTTTATTTTATTTATTTTATTTTATTTTATTTTTGAGACGGAGTCTCGCTCTGTCGCCCAGGCTGGAGTGCACTGGCGCAATCTCGGCTCACTGCAAGCTCCATCTCCTGGGCTCACGCCATTCTCCTGCCTCAGCCTCCCGAGTAGCTGCGACTACAGGCGTCCGCCACCACGCCTGGCTAATTTTTTGTATTTTTAGTAGAGACGGGGTTTCACCGTGTTAACCAGGATGGTCTCGATCTCCTGACCTCGTGACCTGCCCACTTCGGCCTCCCAAAGTGCTGGGATTACAGGCGTGAGCCACCGCACCTAGCCAGGATGGCGGTTTATATGCAGTATTAGACCTGGCTCCTGAGCCACACTGAGTTACTTATTAAGCACCACTACTTCAGTGGGATCAAACAGTCCTGTAAACAACAACCTCATAGCCAGTTACTGACATCAACTCCATCCATAAGCTTTGGGAAATTACTTCCAGTCACATCAGCATATTTCTTTTTAATATCTCAGAAAAAGGTGTGAAATTGCTCATTCCCCGCTCATACTACATTGACCAGTAATGGAAAGATATTGCTTTGCTCTGCATGTGGCAGAATGTGGTCCCCTCTGGCCCTGCCCAGCCAGCTCTGTGCTACCCAGCACCAATCCTGAGTGCAGAGCCGGTCTCTAGCCTGTGAAGGCTCTTTTGTTTGGAGCCTGTAGCTTTTGGAGGCAATTATGCCCCAGAATGACCAGGGGGCACTCGCTTTGAGTTGTGGGAGTTTTCTCCTTTGTTTGAAGGAAGGGTCCTGCTGTTTTCTCTGAGGACTGCTGCTGCCTTGGAGATAGGCTTCTTGCTTCTTAACAGCTAAGCAGTTGGAAAAAAACCAACTATTTCTTGCTTTCACAGCAGTGTGTCTTCTCCGGGAAATTCAAAGCATAATTCTTGCCAACAGTCCTGGATACCTGACGCCCTGCAACCCCTCCGTGGTCGTGCAGACGCTGAATGCTCCCTGAAGCACAACAATCCTTTCCTAACTCCCTTCCACCCACCACCGCAGGTGGCCAACTACTTTAACAGTCCATAACTCAACCATTTTTGCAAAAACTACAGCTGTTTGGAATTTCCGTGTTTAACCCACATGAATTTGAAATATCTTCTCCAGACAAGGGAGCTCTTTCCTCCTTCAGTGTGTGTGTGATAGGAATGGCCTGAGACATGGAGTCGGAAGCCCTAGGTCCCAGTTCTGGCCCCACTGTGAACAAGCTGATTTCTCTGAACCATTGTCTCCATATCTGTAAAACGTGCATCCCCAAAAATGCCTAATTCAGAGAGGGCAATGGATAAAAAATATATTTGAAAAGGTATGGGAGAATGCGCCTCATAAATTCTAAAACCAAAATATGATATTACCAAACCGTGAAACTTGGCCAGAAAGATGTAACCTGTTCTTACGATGAGTTTAACAAATGGATTACTGTGATTTTTATGGACCTGTTAATATGGTTGCCACAATAATGAATAGCCAGCAGAAATTGATACACAATCAAATTATTGATTGGCTGTGCAGTGAGCCAGGGAAAGAAAGTGGCAAAAATTTTTCTTGATTTATAAAGAAAAAAGGAGGGAAGAAGAAAAGATGGATGAGCTTAAGACAAACATAAGAACCTAACAAAGAATATGCACAACTTGGACTAGAACCAATAGCTGGAAAGTGAGTGACAGGACGCAAGCTCACCCACTGCATTCTTATCTGGGTCACGATGGAAAGGATATGTCTTCTGCCTCTTCACCCTCCCCCTCTGTCTGTGACTCCTGTCGTCCACTAGGAAAACAAGTGCTTTAAGGCAAGAACTTTCTCAACACTGGAGCCCAGCGCCCAAATCCATGGCTGGCAGGAGCTGGACTTCAGTGGCCAGCAGTGGAAAGACCTGCAGGGAACTCTTGAGAAAGGGCATAAAGTGGCCTCAGACACCTCCAGTATCTCCTGTTCGTGGGGGTCCCTGCTCTCCCAAATGGCTCAGATGTTTCAGTCTAACTTTAACCAGTAGACATAAGAGGAATGTCCTGGAAGCCATTCAGCAATGTCCACAATGTCAGGCAGGACGAGCACCTCTGTCTGCTACTAGAAGGAAATGCCCCCAGAGTTTGCTGACCTGAACCCAGATACCAAGTCAACCCAGGTCTTATCCCATCAAGTTGACATCCGTTCCACATGGATCAGTGTTTGCAAGTCTCCTCTCTCTCTCTTCTTCCTTCCTCCACATGACTTACAGTCTTTTCTAGCCGTCAGTTCTCCTGGAGGGTCCTGGCTCCACCTGGATATCTACAGCAAGGTCCTAGAGGTCCTGCTGAATTTGCTTTTCCCTTTCTCTCCTTGTGGCAGGACAGCAGCAGGAGAGCTATGGATGTTCTCCTGCTATGCTGATGCTACTCATAGCAAAACCCCTTCGGTGTTATGTTAACAAGTTTCTGTTTCAACCCCATCTTTCTGCACACTCCACTCCCTGCTAGGTGCAAAGAGGGGGAAAGAAAACAATCTCTCGCTATGCACTTGAAACATTCCCTGTGCTGTATCACCAGACTTTATCACCCTTCAGGCACTAGTGAGTCACTTTTTGAGGCAGGGCCCCCGCGCTAATGTCCACAGAATCCCGAAACAGAGATGCTGCCAAATTCACCTCCCCTGGTGGCTCACTGCCAAGGAGAAACAGGAGCTGTCTTTTTTTAGAGGTCCTTAAAAACAGTGTAGGAGGCCAGGGGTACATTAAGTGACCTCTGGAGGTCCAGTCTGGGCTCAGGAAGTTCTGACAAATGCAAAAAGGTAGGTTTTAAGAGACTCGGGGGGGCTTTACACAATGAGGCCCTTTTTAGCATTTGCTGCTGCAGGCTGATGGGCTGAATTAATCATTGTTCCTCTAATCAACTAAGGAAAATGGCCTTTCCTTCAAAAACAGCTGTCAGCAATGACTATAAATTGGTTCATTTTATGCAGAAAGATGCCCCGTGATAGGCTGTCAGCTAAATGAATGCTTTCTTCGATGTGACTTGAAACAGAATGTTGGAAGTGGCAATATATGAATGGAACAAAACAGGACAATAAAGAAGCATCTCCACAGTCACACCAAGGCATCACGAAGGATATACAAGGAATACACTTTGAGACTGACAAGCAAAAATCATAATCTTAACAATGTTGTCTAATGTTTAGTGAGCACTTATAATGTCCTAGGCTCTACACTAAGTCTGTCATTTGTCTTATTCCACCTACCATTAAAATATGGCCGAGCAGGAGTGTTTGCTATCGAGACCTGCCAGAACATTGTCAAAATCATAGGCCCGAAGAGCCTCACTTGAAAGCATGCAGCACTCTAGGAGAGAGACCTGGAAATGCACAAATCAGAGAGACAAACAAATCGGTGGCAAAAGCCACCTTGGTCTGAAGCCGGCCTTTGGAGAAAAGGCTCTCCACTTGCTATAATAGGTCTTTAGACAATTTCAGACCCACCAGGTCTCTGGCAGAGCTTAGAGGCTAAAATCTTGTTTAAAAATAAACAAAAGCAGTTTGCCTTAAGTAGGCAAATGGAGAGAGAGATTTTTTACTTGCAAATAAGGAAATGATATTTAGTAATTTCCTGAGCATCTGTCTGTCCTATGTTTTGCTTTAGGGGCCTATAACATTCCTCAGTGCTTGCCAATCTCTAGTCTGGAAGCCAAGACACCACCTCACAGGCAGTGAGTCAGCAAGTCAGAGTGGGTGGGAGGCCAAGGGAGTACGAAAAGGTGGAAAGGGCTGGACAGACCTCAAATCCAAGCCCTGTCACTGACGAGCTTCAAGACTGTGGAAAAATTACATTAACTCCTTAGCCTACCTCCTAATCTGTACAACAGACGTAACGAATGCTACCTTGCAGAGTCGCTATGCTCATGAGATAATGAACATACATTATTCATTGCCCACGGATATGCTTGCTACATAGTCAAGATTAACTCATGGTGACTATTATTTAAAAGGACCACTGGACCCAACTTCAAGATTTACTATAAAGCTACAGTAATGAAGGCAGTGTGGTATTGGTGAAAGAATAGAGCAAAAGATCAATAGAACAAAATAGAAAACCTGGAAATAGACTTACATAAATATAGTCAGCTGATCTTCAATAAAGGAACAAAGACATTTCAATGGAACAAAGATCATCTTTTCAACGAATAGAACTGGAATAACTTGTCCACAAAAAAGTCAAACTCTGTAAATATTGGAGGAGACTTATTCTGAGCCAAATATGAGTGACTAATGGCTCATGGCATAGCCTTCAGGAGATCCTGAGAACATGTGCCCAAGGTGGGGTCAGGGTGCAGCTTTGTTTTATACATGTTATTTTATTTTGTTTTTTTTTTTTGATTTAATAAAGTTTTATTTTTCCAGATGTACAGTTGGTTGGACCTGTCCATGCATCTTCACCAGCAGCTGGAGCATCCCTGCCCTTAGTATTTCTGGTGTAAATTACTTGAACTCTGTGCTTTGAAACCAGTTTGATAAGTCTTTTACTAAGGAGCTCCCGAAGGGCTGCTCTGGCCAGGGAACCTCAAATCTTTAGTCTCTTAGAGACCACAGCTGGAGCCGTAAGTTTATAGATGGGAATTTCCCTACAGTTTGTCATAAGTAGCTTTGTCAAACAAGACTAGTTATTTAGTGTGTCCCAAACTTTGCCTTTGCACCACTTCTTTGTTTTGGCCTTGCCCCAGGATTTGTTCACTGGGTCTTTGTCTTTCTTGCCCGACTTTTTGGCATCTTTCTTCTTCTTGTCGTCCTTGGGTGCCCTTGTGAAGCTCAGAGAGCAGCAGAGAACTGATTTTACACATTTTATGAGACAGGAGACATCAATCAAATACATATAACACATACACTGATTCAGTCCAGAAAGGCAGGACAATGGGAAGCTGAAAGGCTTCCAGGTCATAGGTAGATTCAAACATTTTCTGATTGGCAGTTGGTTGAAAGAGTCAAGTTATTGTCTGAAGACTTAGGAATGTCTGGGTTAAGACAAGGGGTTGTGGAAACCAAGGTTTTATTACACAGATGAAGCCTCCAGGTAGCAGGCTTGAGAGAGAATAGATTGTGTTTCTCATCAGACTTAAAGAATCTGTTCTAGTAGTCATTTCAAAAGGGAGGAGGATGTAATGAGGCATGTCTGACCCCCGATTCCCATCATGGCTTGAACTCGTTTTTCAGGTTATCTTTCGAATACCCTTGCTAAGAGGAGGGGTCCATTCAGATGGTTTGGGGGCTTAGAATTTTGTTTTTGGTTTATAAACTGGATGTTCACATGCATATATATTTAACTATATATATAACTATATATGTAACTATATATATAACTATATGTAACTCTATATATAACTATATATATATAGTCTTTGCACCCTTCACAAAAACTAACTCTAAATAGATCAGAGACCTAACTGTAAAATGAAAAACTATGAAACTCCTAAAAAGTAACATCAGAGAGAATCCAGATCATGATTCTTCAATGACTTCTTAGATACAACACCAAAAGCACAATCCATGAAAGAAAATATTGATAAGTTGTACTTCATTAAAATTAAAACTTCAGTTCTGTGACAGCCACCATTAAGAAAACGTGAAAACCAGCAATAGAGTGTGCAGTGAATTTCTTTCATTTCATGTTACCTCAATATCCATTTTGAATATGTGGACGTTCTCATACAGGAAGCAGGGCTCAACCACCTTTGATGTGGTTTCCAGTTCTCCACCTCCTCCCAGTCCCTCAAGGTGCTTGATCCAAATATCTACCCCAAACAACCACCTCCTGGTGACCACCTCCTTATGGGACAGCTAGACACAACCTGCTTGACACACTCCACTGACAGCCACATTCTGCATGGACAACACAGATATTCCACAGTGACCATCTCTCCATCACAGCAGGACTCCAGAATTCATGCCTACTTGCTGTGAAGCCACCAAGTCAAACTCCCCATGAGAAACCTGCCTGTTTCACACCTTAGACTTGAATAAAGCCTGGCCCACCAGTCCCTCCCCATACCTCTCTTGCTCACCACATGCTGATTGAGTGTGTGTGTCCAGGATGGCTTCCCCGTTTCCCTTGGCCCTGTGAGGCATGCTGCCCTGTTCTCTCTGGGACCTGTAAGTAATACACTGCTCCTGGTATTTTGTGTGTTTTATTGAGCTGCCTCCTCTGTGCCTCACCTGATTAACACACCCAAACCTAACTTCTTTCCTAGTTAGGGCTCTCCTAGATAGTGGCTATGTTCACAGGAATAAACTGGACACAGGTCAGACCAGAGCCCCAAGGGAGTCTGCCAGCATAAACAGGTTTGTTGTGTGAGAAGGACACCAGCTCACAGATCAGACACTTAGGCGTTAGGCCGTCTGCCAGGATAAAGAAGTATCCCCCGCCAAAAGGCATATTGTAAACATCCACAACCAAATCTGCTGGTGCCCCATTAGGATGGGGCTAGAATTTATAGCCACTCTACAGAGAGAGACCTCAAGACCAAATTAGAAAAAAGTACATATTTTTTTCTGGAGAAAAATTTGCAAAATGCATATCTGATAGAGGACTGTTATGCAAAATATGCAAACCAAACAAACAAAAATGATTAAGACTTAACATTAAGAAAACAACCCAATTATAAAATTGGGAACAAATCTGAACTTATTTCTCACCAAAAAAGATATAGAGATGGAAAATAATCATATGAAAAGATGCTCAGCACCATCCGTCCTTAGCAACTGAAAACTAAAACAATGACATACAGCTATACACCTATTAGAATGGCTAAAATGCAAACTCTAACACCAGCAAATGCTGGAGAGAATGTGATGCAACAGGAACTTCCAATCATTGCTGGTAAGAATGCAAAATAGTACAATCACTTAGAAGGTCATTTGGCAGGTTCTTATAAAACTAAACATTCTTACAAACAGTCATGTTCTTTGATACTCAGTGAAGTTAAAAACTGAGGTTCACGTAAAAACCTGCACATGGATGTTTATAGCAGCTTTATTTATAATTGCCCAAACTTGGAGGAAACCAAAACGTTCTTTAGTAGGTGAATTAATAAATAAACTGTGGTACTTCCAGACAATGAGATACTATCCACTGCTAAAAGAAGTGAGCTGTCAAACCATTGTTGGGAACAGGTTCCCCAAAATCTGGCCACAAACTGGCCCCAAAACTGGCCAGAAACAAAATCTCTGTAGCACTGTGACATGCTCATGACGGCCATGACACCCACGCTGGAAGGTTGTGGGTTTACAGGAATGAGGGCAAGGAACACCTGGCCCACCCAGGACGGAAAACTGTTTAAAGTCTCTCTTAAACCACAAACAACAGCATGAGCGATCCGTGCCTTAGGGACATGCTTCTGCTGCAGATAACTAGCCCAACCCATCCCTTCATTTGGCCCATCCTTTTGTTTCCCATAAGGAATACTTGTAGTTAATCTATAATCTATAGAAACAATGCTTATCACTGGCTTGCTGTTAATAAATACGTGGGTAAATCTCTATTCGAGGCTCTCAGCTCTGAAGGTCGTGAGACCCCTGATTTCCCACTCCACACTATATATTTCTGTGTGTGTGTCTTTAATTCCTCTAGTGCCACTGGATTAAGGTGTCCCTGGACCAAGCTGGTCTCGGCAACCATGAAAAGACACGGTGGCAACTTAAATGCATATTAGAAGTGAAATAAGCAAATTTGAAAAGACTATATCCTGTACAATTTCTGCTACAGGAGATTTCTGTAAAAGGCAAAACCATGGACACAGTAAAATAATCAGTGGTTGCCCAGGGTTAGAGGAGAGGGAAGGCACAGAGGATTTTTAGGTAAGTGAAACTGATCTGTATGATACCATAATGGTGGATACATGTGTGACATAAGAAGAAACATATACAATCATACATTACTGAATGACAGGGATCGCTTCTAGGAAATGTGCTGTTAGGCAATTTCATTGTTCACACATCATAGAGTGTATACACACAAACCTAGGTGGTATAGCCCACTATACAACTAGGCTATGGTAACGAAAGGAGCCAAATTCTGTAAAATATTTGAAGAGATGTATTCTGAGCCAAATGTGAGTGACCATGGCCCTGACACAGCCCCAGGAGATCCTGAGAACATGTGCCCAAGGTCATCAGGCGACAGCTTGGTTTTATACATTTCATAATGTGACATGAGACATCAGCCAATACCTGTGAGTTATACATTGGTTTGGTCTGGAAAGGTGGGACCACTCAAAGGTGGCAGACAACTTGAAAGCAGGTGAACTTTCAGGTCACAGGTGGATTCAAAGATTTTCTAAAGTTTACCGGAGTATCTGGGATAAGGTAAGGGGTTGTGGAGACCAAGGTTCTTATTATGCAGATGAAGCCTCCAGACCTCCAGGCAGCAGGTTTCAGAGAGAATAGATTGCAAATGTTTTATTATCAGACTTAAAAAGATACCAGACTCACCAGGCACGGTGGCTCACGCCTGTAATCTCAATACTTTGGGAGGCTGAGGTGGGCGGATCACCTGAGGTCAGGAGTTTGAGATCAGCCTGACCCACATGGTGAAAACCCGTCTCAACTAAAAATACAAAGTTAGCCGGGTATGGTGGCACATGCTTGTAATCCCAGCTACTTAGGAGGCTGAGGCAGGAGAATCACTTGAACCCAGGAGGCGGAGACTGCAGTGAGCCGAGATTGCGCCATCACACTCTAGCCTGGGCAACAGAGCAAAACTCCATCTCAAAATAATAATAATAATAATAATAAGGTACCAGACTCTTAGTTAATTCTCTCCTAGATCAGGAAAAGACCTGGAAAAGGAGGAGGATTCTTTACAGAATATAGATTTTCCCTATAAGAGACAACTTCTCAGGGCCATTTCAAAATATGTCAAAGAAACATATTTTGGGAGAAAATACTTTGATTTCTTTCAGGGCCTGCTATCTGTCATGTTGGTATCTTATTGCTACAGAGTCTGTTTTGTCAGTTGCAAATTCTCTACGTTAATGTCAGTGCCGGCCAGCTGCACCTGAATCCCAAAGGGAGAAAGGTGTAATGAGGCATGTAGGACTCCCGCTTCCCATCATGGCCCGAACGAGTGTTTCAGATTTACTTTAGAATGCCCTTGGCCAAGAGGAGGAGTCCATTGCATTGGCTGGGATTGCTTAGAATTTTACATTTGGTTTACAGTTACATGGCAGAGCCTATTGCTCCTAGACTACAAACCTGTATGTTAGAGGTGGCAAATATCTGATTTACTGATGTCAAATCCATACGGAGCAACCTCAATTCTTGCCTCCTCACAAGGAAGAATTCAACTGAGGGGCATAAGGCAGAAAAAGAGACCGAGGCAAGTTTCAGAGCCGGAGTGGAAGTTTATTAAAATGCTTTAGAGTAGCAAAGAAAGGAAAGTACCCTTGGAAGAGATCCAAGTGGACAGTTTGAAGGTCAAGTGTGGCATTTGACTTTTTGACTTGGGGTTTTATATGTTGGCATACTTCCAGGAAGCATACACCTTTCTCTCTTTGGGATTCAGGTGCAGCTGGCCGGCATTAACATTAAAATAGAGACTTTGCAAATGACAAAACAGACTCTGTAGCAATAACATAGCAACATGACAGATAGCAGGCCCTGAAAGAAATCAAATGTCTTGCATCCCTTTTCCACGGTTCCTCCCTTAGGGTGGGCCGCCTGCACGTGTGGTGGCCTGCTAATACTTGGGAGGTGAGCATGCTCAGTGTCTTTACTGGAGTTGTACGCATGCTTGCCTGAAGCTTGCTTCCCTTTCCTGGTGGAATGTCCCCGGAAGGTCCTACTCCACCATTTTGTCTCTTAATGTGCATGCCTGAGCCTAGTCACTGAATTCCTGAGCTGCCAATTACCGATTTCAAGTATTTTTTATCTATTGTGAAATTGCCTCTCCCTGGTGCCTGTGACCAATTATCACTCTAGTGTGACAATTGTGGGCCATCAGAAAATGGCCTCTCCCTGGCTCCAGCTGCTAATTATTATTTTTAGAGCGGCACTGTGACAACTGCCTGACCATCACCTGATGGTCGCTTGGCATTCCTGGTGGGTTGGGGGAGGGAGCCCGCTCCTGCCCTGCTCATGCCTGGCTAACTACCTACCGTAACACTTATAGCATGTTACTGTGCTGAATACTGTAGTCAATTACAACACAATGGTGAGTATTTGCATATCCAAACATAGAAAAGGTAATGGGTTGGTCTTGAATGGTTCAACACCTACAACAACTACATCACTAGATGACAGAAAATGTTCAGCTCCATTACAATCTTATGGTATTGTTGCAGGACTTTTTCTTAGTTCAGCTAAAGACAGGGTTCTTTGTCGCATGGCCATAAAAATTCAGGCTTGCAAACAATCTGAATGGTGAGTAAGACAGGGTTTTATTGGATGAAAAGGAAGGAAAGGGGAAACCGGACTTCGCTAGGCCGGAATCCCTGCTAGCGCACTTCCCGCTTGCAGCTTGAATCCCAGGTTCCACACAGGGGCCAGGAAGAGGAGGGGCCAGGCTCCTCCCCACTGCAAAGGGAGCAAACTTCGTGGGGCTCCAGCCCAGTGCGTAGGCTGACTGGAGTTTCTCCAGGGACCCCCTCCCGCCTGGCTGTCTCAGGATCACTATGGTGTATGTGGTCCGTTGTTGAACTAAACATCCTTTTCTTTTGAAACAGGGTCTTGCTCCATTGCCCAGGCTGGAGTGCAGTGGTGCAATCTGGGCTCACTGCAACCTCTGCCTTTGGGGTTCAAGTGATCCTCCTACCTCAGTCTCCTGAGTAGCTGGGACTACAGGTGCTCACCACCACACCCAACTAATTTTGGTATTTTTTGTAGAGACAAGGTTTCACCGTGTTGCCTAAGATGGTCTTGAACTCCTGGCCTCAAGCAATTCACCCACTTCGGCCTCCCAAAGTGTTGGGATTACAGACATGAGCCACTGTGCCCAGCCTTGACGTAAACATCCTATGCACTGAACGACTATACTTACTCTCTGCTCCCATTTCCTGGCACACAGCTCCTAAACCCCTGGAATCCCAGAGTGATCAAAGTCTTTTGTATATTAATGAAGTGACCGGTGCCTGGGGGCTGCTGGATAGCCTCAGGATGGGGGCAGGTCTCCAGGGGAACCAGCCAGGCGATGAGAGGTTTGGAATTTTTAGCCCACCGACCAGTCCTGGGAGTAGAGAGGGGCTGAGAGTTGAGTGCATCACCAACGGCCAATGACTTGATCACGTGTGTGTAAGGATGCCTTCATCAAAAGTCAAAAAAATGGGGCTCTGAGAGCTTTCAGGTGGGTGAACATGTGGAGGGGGCTCACCTGAAGAAGGCGCGGAAGCTCCCTGACGCTTTCCCCATGTGCTGCTGTGTGCATCTCCATCTGGCTGTTGGATCCTTTTACAGTAAACAGGTACTCTAGTAGTTCTGTGAGTTGCTCTAGCAAATTTGCAAACTTGAGGAGGGGACAGAGGCAACTTCTGATTTACAGGCAGAAGCTTGGAAGCACAGGTGACAGTCTGGATGTGCCTCTGGCATCTGAAGTAGGGGAGCATTCCTGTGGGACTGAGCACTTAGCCTGTGGGGTCCGCACCAAATCTAAGTAGACAGTTTCTGAAGTCAGTTGAGTTGTAGGACGCTCCAAAAAACTCACACATTTGATGGCCAGAAGTATTCTGTGAGTGTAGATAGAAAAATACAGTTTTTCCTTACAATGTGTCATATAAATTTGTCCAAACCCATAGAAAGTACCACATACAGAGTGAACCCTAACATGAACTATGGACTTGGGGGGATGACGATGATGATGATGTGTTCATGGAGGGTCATCAAGTGTAGCAAACGCATCACATGGTGCAAGGCGTTGATGGTGGGGGAGGCTGTGCCTGTGTGGAGGCTGTGCCTGTGTGGAGGCTGTGGGTGTATGGCCTGTCTCCATTCCCTCCTCTCCATTTTGCTGTGAACTGAAAACTTTTCTTTTTTTTTTTTTTTTTGAGACAAGGTCTCACTCTGTCGCCCAGGCGGAAGTGCAGTGCTGCCATCTTAGCTCACTGTCACCTCCACCTCCCGGGTTCAAGCGATTCTCCTGCCTCGGCCTCCTGAGTAGCTGGGATCACAGGCACACGCCACCATACCCAGCTCATTTTTGTATTTTTAGTAGAGACAGGGTTTCGCCATGTTGCCCAGGCTGGTCTCAAACTCCTGGCCTCAAGTGATCCACCTGCCTCGGCCTCCCAAAGTGCTGGGATTACAGCCGTGAGCCACCATGCCTGGCCCCGAAAACTTTTCTAAAAAATAAAGAAGAAAAAAGAAAAACAGAATCAGCAGGTTCCTGCAGCTTGGGTGAGGGAGCACTTCCTCTGTGAAGGCTCTCCGCTCTGCAGCCAGGCAGCCTCCTTCCCCATCAAAAGCAACCCGTGATGTCCAAGGGAAGGTCAGTGAAGCTGGGGGGGGCAGCAGAGGATGGGCCCAAGGGGAGTGGGATGAGGCTCTCAGACACACCTGTTCCTGCAAAAATGGAAGTTAAGCCACAAAAGGCTGCCAGAAAGGTTAACTCTTCAGACAAAAAATTTGGAACAAAAGATAAAATGGAAGCAAAAGAACAAAGTGGCCAACCAGGAAACTGAAGAAGGCTCACTTATAAAAACAGAGAAAGGGAAAACTAGTAGAGTCCAGCCTCAGATGAAAGACAGAAGGAAGCCAAATCTGATTAATGTCCTGTACTAAGTCTTATCTGTTGACTTCAGTCTGCCGTATTTTTGAATGCAGAGAAATCGGTTTCCAGCTGTTGTATAAATGTTAGCTTCTAGAATTCTAGAAATATATATTTTTAGGAAAGAAGGAATTATACATCATCTTTTTAAAAAAACATATATAGATAAGTGGAAATGTCCATTTTTTGAAGATGCAAAATTAAGTGCTGGTTGTTTTTCTGCAACAGCCAGCAAATAGTGGGATGCTAAAATAAGGCAGGTGTTGCATGTTTGGATGTTATATTAATAATTCCATAAGTTGGTGGGAAGAGAGTTTTTGTATCCTATAATACTACAAAAAAGAAATGGCAATTTGGAGTCACACATGAATTTATATGTTGAAAACATTTTAAATTCCTTAATTTCTGTTTCCATGTTGGTTGTCTGCAGAGCAGGAAACTGCTCCCTGATCTTGGCTTCCCTGGCAGAACTGGGTGTTCTCTGTGACATATTTGGTTATGGGAGTCCAGTTTGTCCTAATAATTTTGTTAATGTGCTGTGGAGGATTGAGTTTTTTTTTTTTTTAGATGGAGTTTTGCTCTTGCTGCCAATGACACAATCTCAGCTCACCGCAACCTCCACCTCCTGGATTCAAGTGATTCTGCTGCCTCAGCATCCCGAGTAGCTGGGATTACAGCCATGCACCACCATGCCTGGCTAATTTTGTACATTTTTAGTAGAGACGGGGTTTCTCCATGTTGGTCAAGCTCGTCTCAAACTCCTGACCTCAAATGATCTTCCTGCCTCGGCCTCCCAAAGTGCTGGGATTACAGGCATGAGCCACTGTGCCCGGCCGGATTGAGATTTTTGAGCATATAGTGTATATGGTGCTAAATTGTAAATTAGTGCGATTTACCGTCTAAGAGCTTATTACTAGCAGAAGATATTGGTTGTTGTTAATGTCCTCATAAGGACGAATTGCCTTTAAAATTTAAGCAAGAAAGTGCCTGGAATAACTGCAGAAAGAATTACAGCTACAAGGCTTTTAGAGTTTCAGTATCTATATTAATAATTGTGTGCCAATTGTTCATAATGTCTGAGTGCTGATGCTCAAACAAAAACTAATAAAATCTCAATTATGAAAAGAAAATTTAAAATTGCCTCAAAAATATAAAACCAGGGATGAGGCACGGTGTCTCATACCTGTAATCCCAGCACTTTGGGAGGCCTAGGTGAGTGGATCACTTGAAGTCAGGAGTTTGAGTCCAGCTGGGCCAACATGGTGAAAACCCATCTCTACAAAAAATACAAAAGCTAGCTGAGCGTGTTGGCATGCGCATGTAATCCCAGCTACTCGGGAGGTTTAGGGACGATAATTGCTTGAAGCTGGGAGGCAGAGGTTGCTGTGAGCTGAGATTGTGCCACTGCACTCCAGCTTGGGTGACAGATTGAGACTCTGTCTCTAAATAAATAAATAAGAAATGAAATAAAACTGGGAAATATTAAATAAAATGTGTGCAAGACTTGTATACTAAAAACTACAAGAAAATCCTGAGAGAAATTTCAGAAGACTTAAGTAATTGAAGATAATATCATATTCTTGAATTAAGACTTAATATTGTTAAGATATTAATTCTCTCAAAAATGACCTCTCAAAATGTTCAGTGCAATCTAAACCAAAATCCCAGCAGGCATTTAAATAGAAATGTATAAGCCGATTCTAAAATTTATATGGAAATGCAAAGGACCAAGAATAGCAAAAGCCATTTTGCAAAAGAAAGTTGAAGGACTTATCCTACCTGGTTTGAAGACTTCAAGATAGTGTGGATAGAAATGCCAATCTCCATTGTGTCTAAATATAGAGTCCACAAATAGACTCTCACATATATAGTCAATTTATTTTTTACAAAGGTATGTGGTCAAATAATTCAATGAGGAAAGGATAGACTTTGCAACAAATAGTGCCAAAAATAAACAAACAAGAGCCTTGTCTTTAATATCATATACAAATATTAACTCAGAATGCGTCATTGGCCTAAAAGTAAGAGCTAAAACTATAAAACTTCTGCAAGAGAACAGAGAAGAAAGTCTTCGTGGCCTCATTGAATTAGGCAAAGATTTCTTACTGCATAAAAAGCACACGCCGTTAAATTTTTTAAAAATTAAGTAGATTTCAAAAAAATTAAAAACTTTTGCTCTCAAAACATACCATTTAGAAAATGAAAAGACAAGCCACAGACCAGGAGAAAATACAGCCAATTCTGATTGTGGTCTATATTGTTATGGTCTGTAAAGTCATTGCAAACACTGAATTAACAAATAATGAAATATTGCTCCTCAGAGAAATACAGGGTTAGGTTCCTTCGAGTCTCTGGTTACAATATGAACGTTAACTGATCTACGTAACCTTGTTTGTGTGTTTCCGTTTCACAAAGCAGAACATGCCTTGTTTAACATATGGTTGATTCATTAACGTTGCACTCACAGCCAATAGCCCTGTAACTCATGCCCACACAAATCTTATCTACCACACAATATTTCATCCACAAGGTACATCACAGCTTCTTGCACTTAGGGACACTAGAAAGCACTTCAGGGCCATGGCTCATGCCTGTAATCCCAGCACTTTGGGAGGCCGAGGTGGGTGAATCACCTGAAGTCAGGAGTTCGAGACCAGCCTGGCCAACATAGTGAAAACCCGTCTCCACTAAAAATACAAAAATCAGCTGGGCATGGTGGCGGGCACCTGTGGTCCCAGCTACTCAGGAGGCTGAGGGAGGAGAGTTGCTTGAACTTGGGAGGTGGAGGTTGCAGTGAGCCGAGATCACGCCACTGTACTCCAGCCTGGGTGACAGAGGAAGACTCCACCTCAAAGCAAAACAAAACAAAACCCCCCAAAAACAGAAAGCAGTTTACATAGGAACTGCTTGAGATAGAAAATCACCAACAAAAAGCACACAAATGTGGAAAACGAGGCACTGAACAGTCAGTGGAAAGGACTCTTGCTTACACCATGAGCACTGGAGCAGCAAGGCAGAGCATCGCCTTGTTCAGCCTCAGCTAAGAGCACCAACATCGAGACTCACGTTTTCAGCCACTCTGTGTGTGTGTGTAAATGACCACGATAAAACCGTGAGCATTGACTTGGGGCTTACACGCACATTTTATCAAAGAGGCAAATTTGCAAACACAGGATCTGAGAATAACCAGGACAGCCGTAAGGCTAGAGAAGCAGATAAGGGCTGCTCTGGGTGAAAGGCCCGCTCTTGTCCCAGAAGCTGTAGACTGTCACTGGAGTGTTTTAAGCAAGGGAGTGGCCTGACCTGTGTTGCAGGAACAGCGCCTTTTCTCAGCTTAAAGTGTGGCTTGAAGAGAGGAAGACAGGAGACTGGTTAGGAGATGGATGCATCCAGGCGAGGATGAGGGTGGGTGAACCGAGCCAGGGGTAGAGTCCTCGGAGGAGCGGACCTGAGAGCCCTCTGAGTCTCGGGTCCTGGCAAGGAGGCGGCGGTGAGCGGTGAGGGGGAGGCATTGAGGACAGCGCCGGGTCCCCGGCTGGGGCACATGCTGTGGTCAAGGGCCCTAGCCTTGGAGTCAGACACCCCTGATTTTAAATCCAGTCTCCACCACTGGAGGGCTGTGTGGCTTAGACATGCTCCTCCACTTCCCTAAGCCTCAGTTCATTTCCTTCCTTTTTCCTTCCTTCCTTCCTCTTTCTTTCTTTCTTTTCTTTTCTTTCTTTTTCTTTCCTCTCTTTCTTTCTGTATCGCTGTCTCTCTTTCTTCCCTTTCCTTTCCTTTTTTTTTTTTTCTTTTTTTTGATGGAGTCTCACTCTGTCGCCCAGGCTGGTGCAACGGTGGAATCTAGGCTCACTGCAGCCTCTCCCTCCCTGGTTCAAGCGATTCTCCTGTCTTGGCCTTCTGAGCAGCCGGGATTATAGGCGCCTGCCACCACGCCCAGCTAATTTTTGTATTTTTAGTAGAGACAGCGTTTCACCATGTTGGCCAGGCTGGTCTCGAACTCCTGACCTCAAGTGATCCACCCTCCTTGGCTGGGATTACAGGCATGAGCCACCGTGCCCGGCCTAGTTGTTTCATCTCTAGTATACAGATTCCGTGTGGCAGGAAGAACACACCCCTGGAGTTATTCTGAGATTGAAATGAGCGCTGGTGCTTTTCACCTGAACAAGGAAAACGGGGAGAGAAGCAGTATGTGGGGTGGGAGGGACAAGGAGGGGAGTCTGTCTGGGCGTGGGGAGTTGGACCTGCCGTGGACACCCATGGACAAATACCCTGAGGCCGAGTGATGTTTCCCGGGGCCGCAGGGGTGGGGGGAGTGGGAAGCTGGGGTGGAGACACAGACTCGGGCATTGCCAACAGGTAGGAGGCTGGTACCACCATGAAGACTGGGCAGTGCCAGGATCAGAGGCTGGGGTAAAGCCTGCGGAATTCCCACATTTCGGAAGAGGGAGGGAAGGACTAGGAAGAGCAGCAGGATGAGGAAGAGGAGGAAAAGCAGGAGGCTGTGGAGGGACGGGAGGCGCGGAGGAGGAGTTCCAGGAGGGAGTGGCCGGGGTGACTGTTCTGAAAGCATGGACTGGAAGCCACAGCGGATTTGGGCTGCAAGGAACCCGGGAGATCTTTTAGCCTAATCCTCTTTTAGTCTCCATCCCATCCGGATAAAGACAGCGAGATTCAAAAGTAAAGTCAGTTGTACTGTGACTTCACAGCAGGATACCCTAACTCCTAATTCATAAAAAAACTACAGACATTCTCAGTTCAAAATTCTTCCTGTTCAGTGACACTGGACTTTCTCCTGGTTTGACAGAATGGTTGAGATGTTATTGAATTTTTGGAACTGCTAACCTTCCACAGTGTGGTCAAGCTGTGCTTCTTAAATATATTTTTATTGCACGTTTAACAAATCTTGTTCTAAATAATAACTCCAAAAACAAAAGAAGTCAAAACTCACTAAAGCATACTTTCAATTTTAATATATATAAATTACACTTCAATAGAAATGAGTTTTAAAAACAGATAAGTTTAGCTACTTACACTAAGAAGTAATTATTTACTAAATTATTTTGTATATGAAGATCAGTGGAATAAAAATATTTCAGTGTTCAAACTCGATCCTTCTTACAGCATTGAGGGAAATACTTATTCCTTATTCCATCTTGTTTTCTCTCACTGTAAAACCAGAAAAATATCATTGTGCAAGACTGCCAATTGTTAATTCACATGTGTGAAATGTTGAGAAAGATTGTCTGAAGGCTGGGCGCAGTGGCTCACGCCTGTAATCCCAGCACTTTGAGAGGCCAAGGCAGGTGGATCACCTGAGGTCAGGAGTTCCAGACCAGCCTGGCCAACATGGTGAAACCCCGTCTCTACTAATAATACAAAAATTAGCCAGGCATGGTGGTGCACGCCTGTAATTCCAGCTACTCAGGAGTGTGAGGCAGGAGAATTGCTTGAACCCAGGAGGCGGAGGTTGCAGTGAGCCGAGATCATGGCACCGCACTCCAGCCTGGGCGACAAGAGTGAAACTCTATCTCCAAAAAACAAGAAAAAAAGAAATATTGTTTGGAAAGTATTACCTTACTACATTTATAAACATGAAGTTGCATTTTTTTGTGTGTTTTTTGTTGTTGTGTTTGTTTTTTTTTTTTGAGACACAGTTTCACTCTGTCGTCCAGGCTGGAATGCAGTGGCGCAAATCTTGGCTCACTGCAAACTCTGCCTCCCGGGTTCACACCATTCTCCTGCCTCAGCCGCCCGAGTAGCTGGGACTACAGGTGCGTGCCACCATGCCCAGCTAATTTTTGTATTATTAGTAGGAAGGGGGTTTCAGCATGTTGACCAGGCTGGTCTCGAATTACGTGACCTCAAGTGATTCACCCACCTCGGCCTTCCAAGGTGCTGGGATTACAGGCATGAGCCACCACGCCGGGCTAAAGTTGCATTTTTACAGCCAAGTTGGAATTACAAATTATAGCCCATTTGAAAACACATACAAATATATGCATATATATACAACAATGGGAAAAGAAAGCCACAATTGTGAAAGAGCAAAATGGGAACATGTCTTTCATAGAAGATTGAGTATTTCAGCTGATCAATACATAATAAACACATTTTGTGACTGATTCTTTTCTTTTTACTGAGTTAACGTCATTTACACTCTGCCCACGTCAGGTAAAATTGTATATGATGTAAATAGCAGAAAATTAGAACAGCTGCTGACTTTTTTCCCCAGTTAATAAAAAGAACCAAATGAAAAATTTGTCTGAAAATAAGCCATTTCATTTATTCAAAAGTTACTTTTGCTTCAGGGATCCAGGAAATTTGATTATAGGGCTTTGCACTTCTAGAAGAAACACTGTTGTAAATCAAGGTGTCTCATCCTCAGCACTATTGCGGTTTGGGGCACCTGGATAACTCTGTTGTGCGGGCTGTCTTGTGGGCTGTGGGAGGTTTAGCAGCCTCCCTAGTCTCCACCCACTAGATACTAGTAGCACCGCCTCCAAATGTGTGACAACCAAATGTCCCTGGGGACAACGTCACTCCCAGTTGAGAAACGCTCCTATAAATGGCATGTCCATGCTCAGGGGTTGCAGTTTTACATGTGTTGGTGACAGACCCATCTGTGCCGAGCCTGACTGGCACCATTAAATCCCTGACTAGGAGTGGTCGAATATAAACGTTTCCCACAATCCAAAAATCCAAAGTTTTGCCCAGATGGGCAATGAATTCTGCTGCAAATAGGTTTTAAATTATATGCCTTAATTTGGGTGTGAGTGGTTAATAGAGTGGAAGGCTGTTTGCCAATTGAAAGATCTGTGGCTAAGGCTGGAGCTCTAACATCAGCCTATATGCAGGTCCTCTAATTTAGCCAATTACCATGGGCTGTGTGGTTGGTGACAGGCAAGCAAGTGAAGCCTATAGGTTGCAGGGCTTGTATGAGCCAAATCTGGTGGCATGTGACAAATCTCAGCATTTGTCACGGCTAGTTGAAACAATGGCTTCCTTGGTGAGTTTGGGCCTCTGGATTACAAACCAGTGAAAGCACCTAGACTAAGAGTCATCGGAGCAACAGTCCATAGTGCCTGTAGTGTGCACATGCACTGGGCATATTTTTTATTTACTTTTTCATGTGGTGGTAGAAGTTTCAGTTTCAAATGGGTCCCCTATCAGATGAGCAAGTGCCTGGCCCCAGGGACACTATGGCTCAGGGGTCCCAGCAGTGTGTGTGCCCTGGGCCTGGTCTCCATCCTTACGGGATGGAGGGTAAGAGTGAAAATGTGTGATGATGAGGGAAATCATAATTAAAGAGTCTCACATATAATGAGTCCTTACATACAGGAAGAAGAGACATATTCCCCTTTCCATAGAAGAAAGGAAGATGGGAAAGATTTTTCTTTAAGTCGGTGTAAGGTGTGAGTTGGCTGAGTGGCTTGAATTAAGAGAAATGAAAGTCCGGGGCAAGACTGAGACCCACTTTCTAGACTGAAACTTGAAAAGGACTCATTTGAGGAGACTGTTGTATCTCTCAATCAAAGCAGCTATCTGGGACTTACCAGGGATGTGAAATTTCTATGGAATGCCTTTTTCAAGAGCCCAGTATGCTTTGAGGAGTGTAATGCATGCCTTGGTTACTCACAGTAATGTCTGTAACTCGGAAGGAGATCAGGAGTGTCCTGGCAAGACCTTGCACTGTGGCCTTAGTACGTGAGAAACGTGTGGTTTTGATTTACATTTTGGGAATATGTCAGGCAAGAGATTCCAAGAGTTTTTTACCCGGAAAGGGACAACTGCTAGGCAGTGGCCCAAGAATTTGCAATGTCTGTGGAGATGGGGCCAGTCAGGGCACCCCTGACCGCTTTGAGCTGTCTCATCCATTATTGGGGACATCCTGGATAAAGGATGGAAAGCAGCTACATTCCATGGAGCACCATCTTTTTATGATGGAGAGTCACAAGTTCAAGGTCTGTGAGAACCTCTCTCTGTTTCCAAGACAGTCCAGGGCCGGGCGTGGTGGCTCACGCATGTAATCCCAGCACTTTGGGGAGCCAAGGCAGGAGGATTACTTCAGCCTGGAGTTCAAGACCAGCCTGGGCAATGTGGTAAAACCCAGTCTCTACCAGCATGGTGGTGCGCATCTGTAGTCCCAGCTACTGGGGAGGCTGTGGTGGAAGGATCACTTAAGCCCAGGAAGTTGAGGCTGTAGTGAACCGTGATGGTGCCACTGCATTCCAGCCTGAACGACAGAGAGAAATCTCGTAAAAAAAAAAAAAAAAAAAAAATTGCAGTCTAGCATTAGCCGCGCATTTGTTTTAACGGAGTATAGCACAAGGCTGAAAGGGGCAGTTTCCTGCCTCAGAAGCCTCTGGGCAACTTATGGCCATTGCAGGTGGTCCAGAGACTGCAGGAGAGGGAGGAGAAGAGGTTGCCAAAGCCTTTGTAGTGAAAGAATCTTGGAGGCACTAACAGGACTGCCCATTGATTTTAATTTGCACAGATTTTAGAGGCTTCTTTTGGTGAAAGCCCCATTTAAGGTGGACTGCTTTGTAAGTAGCAGCAGCAGTGAATCAGGAAAATGTGTAAATATGAAATATGTTGCCAGCAGAACCCCAAAAGCACTAGATGTTGGTCTTGTATGCATTAATGAGTGCGTCAAATGAATAGCCCGGGGAGAGGAAGGCATTAATGTAATGTCATACCTGTGCTCCTGGGTGAAAATAGATGTAGCTGAGATCCTGGCTGCCAAGAATGTGCATGGTGGCGAAGCTGTGTACCCTGTGGTGTACTGTGTCCTTTCACAGGTGAAGGCAGCCTGTGGCGGAGAGGCCATGAAAAGAGGCAGCATGCAGAACATATTAGCCAAATCTATAATATGAAAATATTTCCCGCTTGTTGATTGGATGGGGTCAGTTATTTTAATAAAACTGAGTAATGTGCATGAGGGCTAATGGATGGGACCGCAGTATTAAGGTTGGAGTCATCACTATGAGATGTTATTTATTTTTTCTAGGTTCAAGAACTGGCAACATTTGGTCGGGCACGGTGGCTCACGCGTGTAATCCCAGCACTTTGGGAGGCTGAGGTAGGCGGATCACCTGAGGTCAGGAGTTCGAGTCCAGCCTGGCCAACCCAACGAATTTGTATTCTCTACTAAAAATACAAAATTAGCCAGGTATGGTGGTGCATGCCTGTAATCCCAGCTACTCAGGAGGCTGAGGCAGGAGAATCGCTTCAACCCGGGAGGTGGAGGTTTCAGCGAGCTGAGATCGCGCCATTGTACTCCAGCCTGGGTAACAGAGTGAGACCCCGTCTCAAAAAAAAAGGAGAACTGGCAAAGTTAAGAACAGGGCTGTTAAATGGAGAAACTTTGGGGATAATCATCTCTTTATTAATTAGATTTTATATAATAAGTTTTAATCCTTGAAGGCCCTGTTTTAATTTACATTGGGCCTTATTAACTATTTTCCCTGAGAACCTGTAGGGTCTATTGTGTCAAGCCAATTTGTAAGTGCCAAAGACTTAATTTAATTTTAATTTATTATTCTTTGTGTTGGAGCAACTATGCGCAATCTGAGATATTTTAGGGCAATGGCTACTTTGACTACGGGAAATTTAGGCAAGGCTACAGTTAAAATGAGGCATACCTAATTTTCCCCTATTTTATATTCAGTGACTTTTCTAAGATTATAGGAGTACACTATGTTTAATTTTTTTTGTTTTTTGTGGCTTTTTTTGAGATGGAGTCTCGCTCTGTCACCAGGCTGGAGTGCAGTGGCGCGATCTTGGCTCACTGCAACCTCTGCCTTGTGGGTTCAAGAGATTCTCTCACCTCAACATCCGGAGTAGCTGGGATCACAGGCGCCCACCACCACGCCCAGCTAATTTTTGTATTTTTAGTAGAGACAGGGTCTCACTGTGTTGGCCAGGATGGTCTTGATCTCCTCACTTCGTGATCCACCCGCCTCAGCCTCCCAAAGTGCTGGGATTACAGTCGTGAGCCACCGCACCCGGCCACCATGATTAAATTTAATAGGATTCCAAGATATAACCAGAATTCAATCCACAGTTTTGATGAATGCCATGAAGTTTTGTCAATTGGCTTATGTTAGCCAATGTTCCAGTTAATTTAGAACCTATGTTGTAGAGGCACAGAAGCCAGTTAGTGCCACCTTTTTGTTGTTATATAAAACAAATTGCAGCCTCCACCTCCCAGGTTCAAGCAATTTTCCTGCCTGAGCCCCCCAAGTAGCTGGGACTACAGGCGTGTGTCACCACGCCTGACTAATTTTTGTATTTTTAGTAGAGATGGGGTTTCAGCATGTTGGCCAGACTGGTCTTGAACTCCTGACCTCAGTTGATCCACCCTCCTTGGCCTCCCAAAGTGCTGGGATTACAGGTGTGAGCCACCACACCCGGCCTAGTTGTTTCATCTCTAGTATGAAGATTCCATGTGATAGGAATAACACATTATTATTATTATTTGAGATGCAGTCTCGTTCTGTCACCCAGGCTGGAGTACAGTGGTGCTATCTTTGCTCACTGCAACCTCTGCCTCCCAGATTCAAGTGATTCTTGTCCTCAGCCTCCATTTGAATAGCCGGAACCACAGGCATGCGCCATCATGCCTGGTTAATTTTTGTATTTTTGGTAGAGATAGGGTTTCACCATGTTGCACAGGCTGGTCTAGAGCTCCTGAGCTCAAGAGATCCATCTGCCTTGGCCTCCAAAAGTGCTGGGATTATAGGCATGAGCCACTGCACCCTGCCAAATTATTTTAACATATAAATCTTGGATTTCCACATATGTATACACACATGCATGTGTACCCATGCACACACACACACACAGTAATTTGTTAGGGCTTAGGAAGAGCAAGAATAAAGTGTTCTCTTTTTGTTTGTTTTTTGAGATGGGATATCACTGTGTTACCCAGGTTGGACTCCAACTCTTGGCCTCCAGCAATCCACCTGCCTCAGCCTGGGAGCTGAAGTTCCCTTTTAAAACCTAAACATTGCGCGACGGGTCTCCCAGAGTGTGATCTCTTGTACCCCCCGTTGAGGGACGAATCGGGGCAGCATCAAGGCAAGCGACAATACAGGAGACTAGGGCCAGACAACATCTTTTGTGGGGTGCTATGGCCCCCGAGGTGGGTGCCCCTACACTGTCTCCATGTGTGGCTCACTTGTGAGGAGCTCGGACGCCCATCCTCCCGCAAGTCCACAGAGCCGGACGGAAGGTCCAGGAAAAGAGCAGCTCAGTGTCCCCACGTCTTGTCAGTGCTGCCTGGTTGCCTGGTCGGTCCTGTGCCAGACACTCAGGGAAGTCACACCTCGCTCCCTTCAGAGGCATCTTTCGTGAACTCAGTCAGTGCCAAAAACGAGTGCCCCCGGGGTCGCTGTCCTGAAACTTAGGCAAGTCACTCAGCTCAGGCCAGAACTTAGGGAGGACTCAAGTTTTGAGCTCTGAATTGAGGATGCAAGAACAGCAGGAAGCACATGCGGCACCTTCCCAGGCTGTCGCTGCCCTCTGGTGGCCCCAGTGGACAGGCCCCGGAGCCGTCTAGTGGCATATCATCCCAGTTCCAGCCCAAATAGCCCATTCACTCTGTACATTGTTTTCTTTCTTTCCTTTTTTGTCTTTTCTTTTTTTTTTTTTTGAGACGGAGTTTCGCTCTGTTGCCCAGGCTGGAGTGCAGTGGCCGGATCTCAGCTCACTGCAAGCTCCGCCTCCCGGGTTCCCGCCATTCTCCTGCCTCAGCCTCCCGAGTAGCTGGGACTACAGGCGCCGCCACCTCGCCCGGCTAGTTTTTTGTATTTTTTAGTAGAGACGGGGTTTCACCGTGTTAGCCAGGATGGTCTCGATCTCCTGACCTCGTGATCCTCCCGTCTCGGCCTCCCAAAGTGCTGGGATTACAGGCTTGAGCCACCGCGCCCGGCCTTTTTTTCTTTTTTTGAGACAGAGTCTTGTTCTCTCACCCAGGCTGGAGTGCAATGGCTCAATCTCAGCTCATGGCAGCCTCTGCCTCCCAGGTTCCAGTGATTCTCCTGCCTCAGCCTCCAAGGTAGCTGGGATTACAGGCTCCTGCCACCACACCCAGCTACTTTTTGTATGTTTAGTAGAAATGGGGTTTCACCATGTTGGCCAGGCTGGTCTCGAACTCCTGACCTCAGCTGATCCACCGGCCTCAGCCTCCCAAACTGCTAGCATTACAGGCATGAGTCATCGTGCCTGGACTAAGTGTATAAATATTTTTATAAATTCATGTTTTTATATAAATTTATAAAATTATAAATTTACATTTATAAATATTTTTCTTTCTTCAAAAATAAACCTTAGCTCACTGTAACTTTTTTACTTTATAAACTTTTTTATGTTTTTAAACTTTTGACTGTTAAAACACAAACACATTGTACAGCTATACAAAAAAACATTCTTTGTTGAGACAGGGTGTTACTCTGTTACTCAGGCTGGAGTGCAGTGGTGCAGTCTCAGTTCACTGTAGCCTTGACCTCCCAGGCTCAAGCAATCCTCCTGCCTCAGCCTCCCAAGGAGCTGGGTCACAGATGCATACCATCACACTGGGCTAATTTTATTTTTTCTAGAGACAAGGTCTCACTATGTTGCCCAGGCTGGTCTCAAACCTCGGGCCTCAAGCGATCCTCCAGCCTCAGTCTCTCAAAGCATTGGAATTACAGGTGTGAGCCACCGTGATTGACCTCCTATGTTATCTTTTAGAGTTTGATAGTTTTATGTTTTACATTTAGGTGTGTGATCCATCTTGAGTTAAGTTTTAGAAAGGGTATAAGGTCTGTGTCTAAGGTCTTTTTTGTATGTGGATGTCCAGTTGATCCAGTATAATTAGTTGAAAAGAATATCTTTGCGCCACTGAATTGCCTTTGCTCCTTTGTCAAAGACAAGTTGACTCTATTATGTGGATCTATTTCTAGGATCTCGATTGTATGTCATAGACCTATTTCACTAATCTTTCATCAATATTATACTGTCTTGATTATTGTAACTTTACAGTAAATCTTGAAGTTGTATAGTATTATTTCTCTGACTTTATTATTCTCTTTCAATATTTTTGTTAACTATTTTGGGTCATTTGCCTTTCCATACAAACCCTGAATCAGTTTGCTGATGTCTACAATATAACTTGTTGGGATTTGATTGGGAGTGTGTAGAATCTGTAGATCAGGTCTGGAAAAACTGAAATCTTGCCAATGTTGAGTTTTTCTATTCACAAACATGGATTATTTCTCCACTTATTTAGATCTTTTTTGAGGTCTTTCAACAGACTTTTGTAGTTTTCTTCTTATAGATCTTGTAGTTGGTTTGTTAGATTTGTACCTAAATCTTTCTTTCTTTTTGGTGCTAATTTAAATGACAATTTGTTTTAAATTTCAAATTCCAGTTGTTCATTATTGGTATGCAGGAAGGCCACTGATATTTTTATATTAATCTTGTATCCTGCAGGCTTACTATAATTGTTCAGCAGTTTTAGGACTTCTCTTGATCCTTTAGGATTTTCTACGTAGACAGTCATACAATGTACGAAAAAAAGATGGTTTTGTTTCTTCCTTTCCAATCTGTTTACAATCAGCTCTTCACATATATGGGTTCTGCATCCTCGAATTCAACCAACCATGGAGCAAAATATTTGGGAAAAGACAATTTTAAAAACACAACTTAAAAAACAATACAGCATAACGACTGTTTTCATAGCATTTTTAGGTAGTATAATCTAGAGGTAATTTAAAGTTTGTGGGAGGGTGTACTTAGGTTACATGCAAATACGACACCATTTTATATAAGGAACTCAAGTTTGATTTGGGTATGAAAGTCAGGTTCCTGGAATCAATCCTCCATAGACACCCAGGGACAGTGGTGCCTCTTCTGACCTTTTCTTGTTTTATTGCGTAAGCTACGACATCGCAACAATGTTGAGTCTAAATGGTGTGAGAAGGGGTGTCCTTGCCTTATTCCTGATGTTACCAGGAAAGCATCTACTTTCTCACCCTTAGTATGAGGTTAGCTGTAGGGTTTTGGTAAATATTTCTTATCACATTAAGGAAATTACACTTTGTTCCTGGTTTGTGGAGTTTGTTTGTTTTTAGTCATGAATGAGTGTTGAATTTTATCAAATACTTTTTCTGCATCTATTGATATGATCATAGTTTTTTTATTCTTTAGCATGTTAATGTGACAGATTGCATTAATTAACCTTCAAATGGTGAACCAGGCTTGCATGCCTGAAATAAATTCCACTGGGTATGCTGTATAATCTTTTTAATACACTGCTGGATTTGATTCACTAATATTTTGTTGAGGATTATTCTGTCTATGTTCATCAGTGATATTGGTCTATACTTTTTCTTTCTTGTAATGTTTTTGGTTTTTATATTAGGGTAATACTGGCTTCGTAGGATGAGTTAGGAATTATTCTTTTTTCTTTTATATTCTAGAAAAGATTGTAGAGAATTGGTATAATTTCTTCCTTACATGTTGGTAGAATTCACCAGTGAATCTATTTGGGCCTGCTGCTTTCTGTTTTGGAAGTTTTTTTGTTTTGTTTTGTTTGTTTTTTTGAGACAGGGTTTCACTCTGTCACCCAGGCTGAGTGCAGTGGCACTATCATGGGTCCCTACAGTTTCAACTTCCCAGGCTCAAGCGATCCTTCTACCTCAGCCTTGCGAGTAGCTGGGACCGCAGGCACATGTCACCACGTCCAGCTAATTTTTTAGTTAGTATGGAGACAGGGTCTCACTATGTTGCCCAGGTTGGCCTTGAACTCCTGGACTCAAGGGATCCTCCTGCCTTGGCCTCCCAAAGTGCTGTAATTACAGGTGTGAGCCACCATGCCCAGCTGGAAGCTTATTGATTCAAATTTAGCAGATTTAGTTCTATTTAGATTACCTATGTCTCTTCTGAGAGTTTGGATTTGTGTCTTACAAGGAATTGATCCATTTTATCTAGGCTATCAAATGTGTGGACGTAGAGTTGTTCATAATAATCTTTTATTATCCCTTTAATGTTCATGGCATCACAATGGTCCGTCTTTATTTTCTGATGTTAGTATTGTTTCTACTGTCTTTCTTCCTTACGCTGGCTAAAGGTTTATCAAGTTTATTGATCTTTTCAAAGAATCAACTTTGGGGTTGATTTTCTGCTTTCCATTTCACTGATTTCTGTTCTAATTTTTATTATTTCTTTTTGTCTGCTTATTTGGATTTCTCTTCTAATTTTCATTTTATTATTTTTCTTTTCATTTGCTTATTTTGGATTTCTTTTTTTCTAGTTTCCTAAGGTAAATCAGAAACTAGATTATTGATTTTAGGTATATCTTTTTTCTCATATCTTCATCCACTGCTACCACTGCTACGAATTTCCCCCAATCACTGTTTTTACTGCATTCCACAAATTTTGAAAGTTCTATTTGCGTTTTTATTTATTTCAAAATACTTTTAAACTTCTCTTGGGACCTATTCCTTTACCCGTGTGTTATTTAGAAGTGTGTTGTTTAATCTCCAACTATTTTGGGATTTTCAGACTATCTTTTTTTTTTTTTTTTAATTTTAATTTCATTGTGGTCTTACAGCAAACTTTGTATGATTTCTAGTCTTATAAATTTGTTAAGGTATGTTTTATGGCCCAGAGTGTGGTGTATCCTGTTGAATGAGCTGCATGAATGTGAGAAGAATGCTTACCCTGCTGTTGTTAGATAAATTGTCTACAATGTCAATTACATCCAGTTGATTGATGGTTCTGCTCAGTACAACTATGACCTCACTAATACTCTGCCTGTTAGATTTGTCAATTACTGATATACTGGTGTTGAAGGCTCCAGCTATATCATGGAATTCATGTCTTTTTCGTTGTATTCTATCTGTTTTTGCTTTATGTTTTGATGCTTTGCTGCTCGGTGAATATACATTAAGAATTATTTTGTCCTCTTGGAGAACTGACCCCTTTATAGCCATGTGATATCACCTAAACTCAACATGAGAGACATAGCTTCATATTGGGACACCTAACAGTGAGCCAGATGGTGCTACCAATACAGAAGCAGCATAAAATACATCTCACTCATGGGACTTAAAATCTACCTCACAATACAAAACTCAAAAAAAAAAAAAACACGCAAGGCAGTGCCTAATCAAGCAGGTCCCAGAGACATTCAAAGAAGGGGAGTCACAGAAGGAGGAAAGTGAGATCTTAGTGGATGGATAAGACAATGGGTAATGACAGGGCAATGAGCACAGTCCATTCAGAGACACCAGAAATCTCATTCTACAGTTTACTCACGTTTATAATTTTGAACTATCATTCTGGTGTTGGGAGAAAGTGACCTAAGGTAGGGCACTGGTTTATTTTAAAAATAAGTATGCTACAATAGCTTTGAAATATTGGACCAGGCAGTCTACCCCAAATTACAAAATCATTACCTATCCATTTGTGTATGAATCTATTGGTAGCCACACATTTTTTTTTTTCTAGAAACAAAGTTTTTTTTCTAGAAACAAAGTTCCACGGAGTGTTTGGATATCCATCAAGCTACAGTATAACTGAAACTCTAATACCCTAGAAACTCCCTGCCACCCAGGACGGGACCATTTTGGAAAGCTGTGAAGACTAGACCTCCCTCTAACTTCTCAGCCAGGACGCCGTCTCTGTTCAAGGCCAATGGCACTGGATTTCACCATGGTTGCCCTCCACAGCAAAGGTTGGCTGGCGAAGGTTTATGCGGCCATGTCTGGGGGCAGCAGTGGAGAAAGAAGAGCTCATTAGCACAGAACTGAGATCATCTGCAAGAAGTAAACTTCTCCGTTAGTGGTAGTCAGGTTCACAGGAGAAGGTTCTAGGCCCTAAGGCCACAGTGGAAAGGTATTCACCTGGAGAACAAGTTGTTCTTACTACAAAAATGCCAAAATTAGACAGGCGTGGTGGTGTGTGCCTGTAATCCCAGCTACTCGGGAGGCTGAGTCAGGAGAGTCACTGCAAACTGGGAAGCAGAGGTTGCAGTGAGCCAAGATTGCGCCACTGCACTCTAGCCTAGGTGATAGAGCGAGACTCCGTCTCAAAAAAAAATAAAAATAAAAACAGAAAGTAAAAAAAAGATCAGTACTTTAAAGTGACTGCACAGAGTGGCTTGAATTTCAAGGACTCTTGTACTGTTTGAGAACAGATCCTCCTATCCCCTGCCCAACCTCTGAAGGGGTAACGTTTCCGCAAATGCTACTGAAAGTCAGCTATACACACCAGTGGTGAGCATGTCATTTCAATAATGTGCAGGATAGTATCAATGCCCAGTGGAACCCATCAGGTGGGATTCAACACAGGGCCAGTGGCAAAGCAGGTTGAGCTGCTCCCCTCCCCATAGTTTGTACTCTCAAGTGAGGCAGGCCGTGGTCTAGTCACTCCAGGATACAGGGTAAGAAAGGAAGGAAAGGTAGACTCAGCTGTGGCAGGCAGTCATGCAGGCCAAACACTGCAAACCCTAAGGGCAATCTCAGATAACCTACAAACCTACAACGTGGCATTTTCTATGTGTTCTTCTCTTCATCAACCAACAACTATGTAGATTTCTTATTGAATGACAGAATCCATGTGGAATAATAACTGCCCACCTTAGCACAGGGCCTGTTGAATGAAAGACAGTAAATTAACATTAGGTTCTTTTCCTTCTTTGTGTTTTTTAGGGCAGGTGGGGACTAGGGGTAACTCTGCCCACTGTTATAAAGGTATAATCTCCCTGGAATTTGTCGACTGAGCTATCACTCCAGCATAAGGAGTTAGGGCTGGAAACAGCTATTGCCAGCTGCATTTGTGAGTGGCCTACGCTGATTTACCATTATCATGATGATGACTTTACAAATCTAGTCAGTATTTTATGTATTTAATGCCTTTAATGCTGGGTTGGGCTACAATAGTGATTAGCTGCACTGATTAGTTGACTTCATACAGAAGTATTTGGAGTTAGTTACGAGAGGATCATATGTAAATTAATGCTAACCGTATGTAAATAGGTTTCTAATTCCTCTAGGAAAAAAAAATCCACAACACAACTGCCTCATGCTCCCCACACCCCACTCTGACCATCTGATGACACTGTCACATGGAGATGCCATTCATGACGATGGAGCAAAGCCTGCTGCTCGAGGGCATCGGGTTGCCTGGATGGCCACCAGGCTCCAGTGGTGTTCCTGAAGAGGGTGGAGGGAGAAGGCTGCCGCTCCTGGAACTCAAAGCTTTGACCAAGGTGACACAGGAGGGAGGAAAGGAGGAGCCCGGCTGTTTCTCTAACTCTGAGCCCCAGGCCACTCAGTCTCTAATCCTGGCTGGTGCCAGTCAGGGCGGGAGACCAGACTTACCCTGGCTAAATACCTGCTGGTGTATCTCAGAGCAGGGACGCTGAGCCCCGGGGACAGCAGCCACATGGGGCAGGCTCTGTCCACAGAGCTGACACAACCGCCGTGTGCTGGATGTTAATGATTTGCTTCAGGGAAAGACAAAGTGGATGCTGCTCACCAAGTGTCAGGGCCCCTGCACTAGAATCTGTGACTGTTCCACTCAGAACAGAAGAAATGTCCTTTCAGTCACTAGCCGGGTACCCTGGGTTTGCCCTGGGGCTGCACATAAGCTCTGAATCCAGTGAGTTGCACATCAGAGAGAACGGGAGGCAGAGCAGGCTCCACTGACGGCACGGGAAATAAATAACACTGCACTCAGCCATCCTGGGCCAGTCTCCTTTGGGATTTGTCCGTTTATCTTAGGATGAGTTAAGAAGAAATTCCCATGTCAGAAAAAGAGCGTGCATATTCTAAACTGTCATCACACATTGCCAAACAGTCTTATGAAAGCGTTGTCTATGAATGCTCCCACCAGTAATATATGAGGAGGTGCTTTTCCCAGTCTCTCATGGGCATAGAGCATGATGTGGGTTTTCCCATCTCTGCCAATCTGATGCTTACAAATATATGCTTTTTTTTTCATCTATAGTAATGTTTAAAATATTTTCATGTTATTACATTTTTTATTTTTTAAAACTGCTTATTCTTAACATTCTTCATACTAAAATGTTAATCACACATACTGCATATATTGAAAATTTTTGAATATTTGTTTTTCCTACTTGATTGTGGTGCTTAATCATTGAGAAAAATAACCATTTGAAAATTTTTATCACAAAGCATAGATTGTGGCTGTTTCCTAAACAAGTGGGAAATTTTTTTAATGGTTAGCTGCAAATGAATGCAAAATAGTTCTACCTGATACTTGTTTAGGAGCCTGTTGCTCGAGCTGAAGGAAGATTACCGAGCACTCCAATAAACTACCAGAGGTGCTTGGGGCTCCTGCTCTTCAGCCACTGAGTGATCCTTTGTGCTTGAAGCTTGGAGGCTGCACACAGCTGAAACTGGCCCCTGCACAGACAGGCAGTGGAGGCAGCCAAGCTCTGGGAACCACGCCAGTCCCTGACGCCACTGGATGGCAGGAGGGGGCAGTACTCAGCATGCCCGCTAGGTGCATTTAGCACCAGGGAACAAAATCAGTGATGGTCACTCTGGCAATTTCCTTATCTACACTTTTCAAGCTGGGAATAGATTTGCTTCAGGTGATCTGGCTCCCAGGATGTCAGCAGCCCTTTTGACTCAGAAAAATAAAACCGATTTGAGAAGCACCAACCAGAGCTCCCAGCTTGCAAGGGGATGAGGGATCCAGAAGGAGCTGCTCTGTCGTGCATCTGTGGAGTAGCCAAGCAACCATCAGCCATTCCCTCCTAACTAAAAACAAGGAATAATTCTGTCTCTCCTATACTCTGGCCTGCCCAAATGTTCAGGGGACAATGTCAGAGTGTCATTTTGATCATGGCCATTTCAAGGTGTTTGAAGTGGGATTTGTTGCTGGGTTGGGCCACCATGAACTTGCACGTTCAGCTCAGGAGGCCTGGCCTCAGAGATGACAGTATTCAGCCTCAAGAGGAGCCTGCAATTCGCCCACGGTCTTCCCAGTATATCCCTTCCATGGGGATACAAGACAGTAAGGAGCTAAACAGAACCCACTGTCTAAATGGGGAACCTGCATGCTGGGGTTCTTTTGTGCCTGAGCCCCCTCCTTCTACGGACAGACCTGTGAGTATTACATGCACAGTGAGAGCTGTAGGTTTGAGCCCCATGACACCCGGCCGTCCAAGAAGTGTTCCCTGTGTAAACGCTGACATGGACAGCTCTGCTGCTTGCCCCAGGCATTTCTACCTGGGTGTGATGGCCTTGTGATGGACAAGCACCTCAAGCACCAGGACTCCAGAACTACCACTGTCTGCATGTACCGCTTTCATGCTGGCATCTACCTTTCTATACAAAGTTGCTATTAATCAACATTTACCTTTTTCTGCAAATACAAGTTTAGATATCATGCAAATTTCATGACCAGTAAAGGCTGCTGCTCCAATATTCTGACTGAAAGATATCATTTGTTAGTTGCCTTAAAATAATGAACACCTTTCCATAAAGGTCTCTAACACTTCCTTACAGTACCAACTACTTCTTACCTCTGCCCTGCCCTCCCCTGAGAAATTACTTTAAAAAAAAAAAAAAAAGAGGCCAGGTGCGGTCGCTCACGCCTATAATCCCAGCATTTTGGGAGACCAAGGCAGGTGGATCACCTGAGGTCAGGACTTCAGGACCAGCCTGGCTAACATAGTGAAAGCCTATCTCTACTAAAAATACAAAATTAGCCAGGTGTGGTGGCGGGTGCCTGTAGTCCCAGCTACTTGGGAGGCTGAGGCAGGAGAATCGCTTGAACCTGGGAGGCGGAGGTTGCAGTGAGCTGAGATCACACTGCTGCACTCCAGCCTGGGTGACAGAGTGAGACTCCATCTCAAAAAGAAAAAAAAAGAAAGAAAGTCAATCATATCTACATTATGTCTGAGTCTAGTGTTTCTTGATACATGTAATTCTACCAAGGTCTTCTAACAATTCTTTTAAGCAATTGAATTATATCTTCAGATTATTAAAGGCTAATCCTAATGTGAAACTGAGGATAAAGTTTGAGTAGAGTTGATCAAAGTCAAGTAATATCATCTCTTTTCAAAGGAAGGAGCTAGAAGTGCTGAGGTAAGGAAAGTTCATCTGCATGACGAGACTGGATAGGAAAGAGGAAGCACATGGGAGAAATAGAGTGGAAAAGACAAAGTGGATCACCTGATTCATGATTATGTGGGTGTAGAGAAGCAAGTTACAAGGTTAATTGAAAGACAAGTTTCTATCATCTGTAGAAAGTTACCTAAGACAGGACTTCCTCTTTTTTCTCAAGGCATTGTAAAATAAAATGAAGTCTTCTTGGGAAAAAATTTTACCTCAATTTTCCCAATGAGACTACTTAAAAACTTATGTTTCTTCCAAAGAATGTAATTATTTTAACTGTTGTAGAAGACAGAAAATGTGCACAATATTTAGCTGTAACTAGGTGATAAAAACTATATATTGTAAACCCCTTTTTAAATTTTTATTATTATTATTATTTTTTGCGACGGAGTCTCACTCTGTCACCAGGCTGGTGTGCAGTGGTGCAATCTCGGCTCACTGCAACCTCCTCCTTCCGGGTTCAAGCCATTCCCCTGCCTCAGCCTCCAGAGCAGCTGGGACTACAGTCGTGCACCACCACGCCCGTCTAATTTTTTTGTATTTTAGTAGAGATAGGGTTTCACCATGTTGGCCAGGATGTTCTCGATCTCCTGACCTCACTATCTGCCTGCCTTGGCCTCCCAAAGTGCTGGGATTACAGGCGTGAGCCACTGCGCCACGCATAAAACCCTTTTTTTAAAAAAAATTATGTATATGAATATGTACAGTAAAAATGGGAAATACATTGAGAAAAAGGTAGAAAGACCGAACAAAACTAAAAAGAACCATTTTTAACATTGAAAACCATTTTTGATAAATGGTGAAATTTCTCAAAATCTCCCACCATGAGGTACACAGGAAGTTCAAGGAACCAGATGTTTCCCAGAGCTTGCTAACAAACTCCCTCCTGCGGCAGGGAAGGCATGTCTGTCAACGTGACGCTCTCAGGAGGCAGGGGTGAGACAGAGGAGGGATGGGAGCTGTTCTTGGTGGAGAGCCGTATGACTCTCTCTCCCTGCACACGGTGACACTGGTGCACTTCTTCCTAGAAGGGGACTGAGACTCGGGGGCTGCCAGCCGAGCCCGGAAAGGCTCGAGTCCATTGTTCATTTCATCAAGTTGTGGTAGTAAACAGCTGGGTTACCTCAAACACTGTCCACAGTTTGTTGTATACCTATGTTGGAAGTCCCTGAATGCGTACTCTTCACAGGTTGGCAAATGGAAATTTATTTCACCAAAATTGCTCAACGCTTCCATCGCCCACATGTTAAGAAAACTTGCAGAAACAGAACAAAAACTGAGAAGGGAAAGGAGGATGGTTGAGAGGTGGGAGGATACACATTTTCCCAGAATAGTAGGATAGAATTGAACTGTAACAAACACTTTGGTAGAAAATATAGTGTCTTCCCCACCACAATCCCTAAAAAGAGCAGCAACCGCCAGGAAAGGGAGGAGAAAGATGGAACAGGCTATAAATTAATCAGCAAAGAGAATAAAGCAAATTACCAACCAGTTTCAAGCAGGTGAAACGTATATACAATACCCTTGTTCTTCTGAGTAACTGTACAATCTGTATACTAGAATCTCTCACTGCAGAACCAGGAGCAGCTGTGAAAAGTCTTGGTGAAGCCAGTTTCCTTCCAGCCTATCCCTCAGGCCCAGCAGGGATGAATTTTCCCACCAGGTCATTCCACTCTGTCCTCTCAGGTGGTGGCAGGAACCCTGGTAAGATTCTGGATGGAAGCTGCTTTCCATCCTGGATATTTATATTTTAACAGAAACTCATGATGAAAAGTCTTCAAGACTTAAAAGCATAAGTCGCTAATTGTATAATTTGGGGTATAAGGAAAGTAGCAGGAGTTTTTTTCATCATCTCTTGATTGCAAAAATAGCCCCCATCTTCATAGGGCCAACCCTCAGTATCTCTATTTTGCAAAGGAGGGTAAGTCCAAGACATCATGAAAGACAAGTTAATGTGCCATCATCCTTGATCCAACTGGACTGTCTCACTTTAAACGACCCAGTAGGTCTTCAAAATAAAAATTTAGAGAACACAGAGAAACTATCTTGAAAGAAAAAATTTCACAGATTAGAGAAAAAAACCTTCTAGAATTTTCACATTGTATAACAAATTATATGCCTTATTCTACCTTCATGGGTATACCATAGGTACTTTTGATTTTCAGCTCAAAAACGCCTAGCTACTTTAAAGAAAAAAACAGAAACAGAATTTTTTTTTTTTTTTTGAGACGGAGTCTCGCACTGTCGCCCAGGCTGGAGTGCAGTGGCCGGATCTCAGCTCACTGCAAGCTCCGCCTCCCGGGTTCACGCCATTCTCCTGCCTCAGCCTCCCGAGTAGCTGGGACTACAGGCGCCCGCCACCTCGCCCAGCTAGTTTTTTTTTTTTTTTGTATTTTTTAGTAGAGACGGGGTTTCACCATGTTAGCCAGGATGGTCTCGATCTCCTGACCTTGTGATCCACCCGTCTCGGCCTCCCAGAGTGCTGGGATTACAGGCTTGAGCCACCATGCCCGGCCCAGAATTTTTTTAAAAGCTGATAAACGTAATACACCAGTGGCTCCCAATGAAAAAGCTTTCAAACAAAATAGTCCCTTTTGGTGGGAACTGTAGAAGAGGGGCGCTGTCGCTATGAAATGATGGAACTAATCCAGAACAATGTACATTTGTATACTGACATAGGAGTTTAAGCAGATGCTCAGAAACACTCACTTGAAAATCAAACTCTCATCATCATCCTTGGAAGCATTTCTTAGAACTTTCTCCTTGCACACAAGTTTTTGCTTTCAGAAACAGCAGACAAAACCCAAAATGAGACAAATAGCAGACAGAGGAGATGAACGCTGCTTACACAGGCGCTGAAAGGGAATGAGAGCCCAGAGGTCACATCTCTCAAAACCCTGCTCTGCCAGGGCCTCTTCCCTGGCACACAACCCACTCAACAAGTGCTGGGTGACCTTCACCTTACTCCTGCGCCAGAACCAGAAGAAACAACTCAAAGAGAGAGAAGAGATATATGCTAAAGCTTTAATTCTTGTTTAAAGCAAGCAAAGCATCTAAGTGTAAATTTAAACAATGGAAAAACAAATCCATTTACCTCCTGCCAAAACATTCATCATTAATGAGAAGATACTCTATGCTTCCCAGTCCATCACCAGGGAAAACCACGGTTCACTGTGGTCTGTAACCAACCTTCCTATCATAGACAAACATGCATTTGTTTTTATAAAATAGGGATTTATTTTGTATTTTTATATCTCACTTTTTTTTTTCTTTTGAGATGGTGTCTAACTCTGTCACCCAGGCTGGAATGCAATGATGTGGTCTCAGCTCACTGCAACCTCCGCCTCCCGGGTTCAAGCGATTCTCCCACCTCAGCCTCCCGAGTAGCTGGGACTATTGGCGCCGCCACCACACCCAGCTAATTTTTGTATTTTAGTAGAGACAGGGTTTCACTATGTTAGACAGGCTGGTCTCTAATCCTGACCTAGTGATCCGCCTGCCTCGGCCTCCCAAAGTGCTGGGATTACAGGCGTGAGCCACCGTGCCCGGCCTATATCCCACTTTTTAAACACCCAGTGTTATTGTACTCATCTTATGAATCTTTGAAACAATTTTGTTTTTTCCTTTTTCTTTTCTTTTTTTTTTTTTGAGACAGGGTCTCACTCCTCACTCTGTCACCCAGGCAGGACGGCAGTGGCATTATCATGGCTCACTGCAGCCTCCATCTCCCAGGCCCAAGGGATCCTCCCGCCCCAGCCTTGAGTAGCTGAGACTACCGGCAGGTGCCACCACACCTGGCTAATTTTCGTATTATTTGTAGAGACATGATTATGTTGCCCAGGCTGGTCTCGAATTCCTGGGCTCAAGTAATCCTCCCACCTTAGCCTCCCAAAGTGCTGTTATTACAAGCATGAGCCACTGTGCCCAGCCCTGACAACAATTTCAGTGCTGCATAATATTAAAGAAAAGAACCTTTCACCATTTATTTCACCATTTTCCTATTGGACAATTAGGTTGCTTCTCGTGTAAATTTATATTTATTTATGTAATTAACTGATGAACATTCATCTGCTTCACCAGATTGTAAAGCCTTGTGTTTGTTTTCAGTCACCAATATTTCTCTTTCCATAGCAAAAGTAAAAACATGTCAGCTGATGATAGTGTCTGGTGAATGAGGGATAGAACCTACACTTTAATTTTTGCCTGTCATCAGCTTCATCCACAAAGCAGTTCTGATTCTCACCTCAGCCATACAAAGTTGTCTCTCTCTTCTAAAATTCCCCTGCAGTTCTTTTCTGTGTGTGTGTGTGCCTCCCTCATAGAGGAAAGATACTGAGCACGATTATGTGCCAGGCCCTGTGCCAGTCATATTCAAGGAGAAAGTGCCTGAATGGTGGTACCACAGCCTGAAGGACAGGCAAAGAAAAAACCTGCCACAAAATATTCAATCAAGGACCCTTCCAGAATGCTCCAGTGTCCCCACCAAGCAGTCTGGCTCAGGAAAAAGCTCCAGAGTCCCACCCGAAATGAGATCTCCGTCCCCTCTGTCTGGGGATTGTCTGAGAGGACAGAAGCCTGGAGTGCACTGCAGCTCAGGGCGTCCGTCACAGCGGCTGAGCCCTGGGCAGGGTGACGCGAGGCAGCCGCTGAGGATGGGGGCGCTGGAGTGAGTTCCACACAGCTCTGACTTTCACGGAGGGTGTCAGCAGAACTGTGTGATGTATCTACAAGGAGAAGAAAAGGAGAGTGAGAAGCCATTAGCCCCTTCTGGAGAAAGGGAGGAGAAAGTAGTATTGCGTTGTTAACAGACTGTACTTATTCTCAGATGTAACTAACTGTCCAAAATAAAGACATCACTACACTTAAAAATTGCAAGGCAGAAATAGATGTGTGAATGTTCACTCACTCAAGTGCACAGAAGTCTCTATTTTCCTCCCTCTTAAATGACACTTTTAAAACTCATGGATTTCTCTGATTTATTTGTTTTTATTTTTATTTTTTTGAGATGGGAGTCTCACTCTATTGTCCAGGCTGGAGTACAGCCTCCACCTCCTAGGTTCAAGCAGTTCTCCTGCCTCAGCCTCCCTAGCAGCTGAGATTACAGGCGTATACTACCATGCCCGGTTAATTTTTGTATTTTTAGTAGAGATGGGGTTTCGCCATGATGGCCAGGCTGGTTTCAAACTCCTGACCTCAAGTGATCCACCCACCTTGGCCTCCCAAAGTGCTGGGATTACAGTCGTGAGCCATTATGCCTGGCCGTTTCTCTGATTTTTAAACCTCACATAAGGGAGGTACTGAAATTCACAAGGTGTGAACACCAAGAGTTCATTGACAATAATATTTGTTTTCCTCCACACCACAAATTGTGATTATCCTCCAGTTTGTGTGTGTGTCTTAACACACGTGAGAAAGTAATGAGCAGGCATCAAGTTAATTTTGACTAAGGATTCCAGGAAAAGCTACTTCATTTCCTAAGGACAGTCAATGCATGAGGGATGTGGCAGGGAGGGAGGAGGGGATGGTAGCTGGAAGGTCCCCCACATTTAACCAGATTTGATTTTAGAAACAACAAAACTTTTCAAAAGTTAAATAACTATATGATAGATTTTCTATATGGATGCAAAATAATTCTAGGATATGAGCTAAACACAGAAGAAACCTACCAAATGGAGATGAAGTAGGTTCAACAAAGTTAGTGCTTTTGTCCTTCCCTCCAGCTGCCTCTAGCTTGTGTCGATTTCTCAGGAGAAGACGGGATCTTCAGGGAGACCCAGACCTGTTAGATGAGCCAGGCAGCTTCCGTGCCCCTGGAGCACTGGTAAGGCATTTCCCAAGGTGCATCCAATTTCCCCAGATGCACAGTTGAAAAGCTGCCCAAACCTTCTAGAAACCTGTGGACTTTGCCCCTTTTCGGCTTCACAATGGACATTTGCATCTCTGAACAAATAACCCTGGGACCTATTTATCTAATGGCAAGCACCTTGTGTCCTACAAAACATCTTCTGGAAAGCATCATGTTTGTGCATCTGAAATCTTCTTAATCAGGATCTGTGTTTCAGGCAACCCAGTAAGGTAAGTGAAGCGTGCTTTCTGCCTCTGTTGGTCCCCAACAGCCTGGAACTTATTTCCTCTGCCCTACCTTTCCAGGTAAAATAAGTACTGTTTTTTCATCCCAGCACTTTAGGAGGCTGAGGCGGCTGGATCACCTGAGGTCAGGAGTTTGAGACCAGCCTGACCAACATGGTAAAACCCCATCTCCACTAAAAATACAAAAAAAAAATTAGCTAGGTATGGTGGCGCATGCCTGTAATCCCAGCTACTGGGGAGGCTGAGGCAGGAGAATCACTTGAATTTGGGAGGCGGAGGTTGCAGTGAGCTGAGATTGCACCATTGAACCCGGGAGGCGGAGGTTGCAGTGAGCTGCAATCTCACCATTGCACTGCAGCCTGGGCAATAAGAGCAAAAATCTGTCTTCAAAAAAAAGAAAGGAAAAAAAGTGCTGTTTTTACCACCCACTCAGCCCTGTGCTCACTGCTGAAATGCACTTTTGCTGTCTTTCTCAGTGCCAGGTCTCTGAAAACCTGCCTGTCCTCTTCCTTGACCAGCTAACTTCCACCATCCAGCCATTTAGTTATCACTTCCTGTAGGAACCTAACTTCCCTCCTCAGACTCAATTAAGTGGCCCCTCTGTACTTATCTCCACGATTCCACGAAGAAAACAGAGCTACTGCTTCATTACTTGCATGGATGCTAGGCACGGAAAGGTGCTGAGTAAATACTTGGGACTAAATCTCCGAATACATAGGTGTGCTTGCTCCTCGAGGACAAGTATCTCATTTTACTTATCTAGCTCTAGCACCATGCAAGTGCACAGGAGCTGCCCAATAAACACATTTGCTGGACAAATACTTGTTAAACATATTATAGATACATCCAGCTCCTACCATCTCCTATGGAGTCAAAACATTCATTGCTTCAGTTAGTTAATTTATACATCCATCTTCTCCTGCCCTCAAACATCAATGCGCCTAGTTCTTAGTCCTTCAGACTTTGGAACTTACACCTACTCCGTCCCCCCTGCCCTGAACCCTGGCCAGCTCTCAGGCCTTTGGCCTTGCTCTGGAAGTTACACCATTGGCTCCCTGGTTCTCAGGCCTTTGGATGAGAACTGAATTACAGTGCTGGCTTTCCTGGTTCTCCAGAGTGCACACAGCAGAAAGGGGGACTTCTCGGCCTCTGTAATTGTATGAACCAGTTCCCATAATAAATTTTCTCTGTCTGTCTATCTATCTATCTATCTATCTATCTATCCATCCATCCCAGTGGTTCTGTTTCTCCGGGGAACCCTGACTAATACAGTACCCATTTCTGTAGTGCCCTGAAGTTCTATCCAGTAAAAGGCAGGGACTCAGTGACCAGAACATAGAGAATGACTTCCAGGCTGCACACGGCCACCAAAGGGCTGTTGTACACTTGGTCCTCGAAGAGTTGTGAAGCCGTATAAGGGGGCCTGCCACAGAGGGTATCTAGCTTGTCACCAGAGAAGAACTCATCCCTGAAGCCAACGTCAGCAACCTTGACGTTCAAATCAGCACCCAAAAGCAGGTCTCTGGTTTTAGTTCCCTTCTGGTGGCAGGGCTGCACAGCAGATGCTATCTGGTGAAATTTGCCTTGGGTCACTCTCTTTCATCTGGTCATGGTCCGGTAAGTACAGAAGACCTCTCCTCCACTAGCAGTGGCCATGACCAGGTGATGTTTTCTTGGGCACCTCCCATAGTTTCCATATGTTGGGGTGATTCAAGGCTTTCATACTCTGGACTTTGAGGGGCCATTTCTGGAGGCTGGAGAAGTTCTGCTGACTCGTGTTAGCGACCTTCACAGCCACTCTCGTCCTAGTCAGGATGTGCTGGCCAATGTCACCCTGGCAAAGCTGCCTTGGCCAATGATCTTGAGATGCTGAAATTCTCTAACAATGGCTCCTTATGAGATCGTAGTAAGATATGGGCCAATCATGACAGGGGATAATCCACAGTGATTTTCTCACTTTTTCATCTCAAGAAGGCTTTACTCTCTTAAAAGAAAGGAGGTGGGACCCCAAAGGGCTTATTTTAATGAGTACTATAAAAATCAATATTTACCTAATTAGAAATTTAACCTGAGGGATGCTTCAGTGCCTTTCTATTTCTAGTTTGAAAAACTATAATATTTGGCTTTTAAACAGCTCATAATGTCTACACTTAAAATAATTTAACTCTTTTTTCTTTAAACTCTGAATGACTGGTCTCGAATGATGCCAGACCTTTCCTGGCATCAGGACACTGTAATGAAAATGTTCCCTTTGCATAAGACACAATAAGGTACCTTGTTAATATCTATAGAGCTGAGGGGAAGATAGCTTTTACCATACTTTCATTTTATTTTTTAGTAGAGCTGGCATCTCACTATGTTCCTAAGCTGGTCTCAAACTCCTGAACTCAAGTGATCCTCCCACCTCGGCCTCCCTAAGTACTGGGATTACAGGTGTGAGCCACCACGTCTGGCCCCGTTTCTTATTTACAGGCTTGCCAGGTCGTTTGCACTGCATTCCTCCCTTCCATGAGTCAGAGAACTCACTATGTCCACTGCAGTTCTTTACATGTAGGGTTTGCAGCTATGAGTCAAGAAAACAAGTTTATTTCCTTTTTAAGCCAAATATTCAGCATTTTTTCGTATTCATATTATGCAGCATAGATGGAGATCTGAGAGCCGAACATGGCACCAGGACCTCAGGGGAGGGAATGAGGTTCATTTATTCCTTCTCTAAGTCTCTCTCTCTTTTTTTTCTTTTTTTTTTTTTGACAGTCTCACTCTGTCACCCAGGCTGGAGTACAGTGGCACGATCTCAGCTAACTGCAACCTCCACCTCCTGGGTTCAACTGATTCTCTTGCCTCATCCTCCTAAGTAGCTGGGATTACAGACATGCATGACCACATCTGGCTAATTTTTGTATTTTTAGTAGAGACGGGGTTTCATCATGTTGGCCAGGCTGGTCTTGAACTCCTGACCTCAGGTGATCCACCTGCCTCGGCCTCCCAAAGTGCTGGGATACAGGTATGAGCCACTGTGCCTGGCTTCTAAGTCTCTTTTTTCATGAAGTTTCAATTTTTTGACCTATAGCATCTTCCTTCTCTCTAAATAACTTTTAGTATGTCTTGGCAGGCAGATCTACTAGTGATAAATTTCCTCAATTTTTGTCTGAGAAAGTCTTTATTTCTCCTTTACTTTTAAAAATCGATGTAAAATAACTGTAAAATAATTGTACATATTTATGGGATACACAGTGATGTTTCAATGCATATAATGCATAATGAGCAAATCAAGATAATTAGCATATTCATCATATCGACCTCCTTGACTTTTAAGGGATAATTTTACTGGATACAGAATTCTAAGTTGGTGAGTTTTTTCTTGCTTGCTTGTATGGTTTTTGAAGAGAAGTCTCATGTAGCTTTTATCCTTGTCCATTTATAGATAAGGTGTTTTATTTCCTCTGGCTTCTTTCAAAGTTTTCTCTTTGATTTTCCTGTAGTGTGACTATGATATATGTAAGTGCATATAACCTGCTCAGTGTTCTCTGTTTCCTGGATCCTTCGTTTGATGTCTATCATCAATTTTAGAAAATTATCAGCCATTATTACTTCAAATATTTCTTCTGTTCCCTTCTTTCTTCCCCTTTTGGTATTCCCATTATGCATGTCTTTTTTTTTTTTTTTTTTTTTTTTTTTTTTTTTTTTTT